>NW_019103942.1:0-89712 GCF_001856785.1 Myzus persicae
ATTGGTATGCAGGCATATGTACATATTTACAAATCGTCGAATCCGTGGGCCGCGGTAGTTCTATGGTGGTAGGGATAAGACAGAAGCGCCAACTTGATGAATGAAAAAAAAACGAGACCGAAAACGAGAAAACCAAACCTTTTCGTTATTATGTCGTTGCGATCCCGTCCGTATACTTCCCTGAAGGCCTTGACACGACGTTATCCATAAATAGCAATGTGCAGTCGTGTAATCGTGATTCTACGGCGTTAGTGTGCGTGTACGGACGATGAATGTGGAGTGGTACTACATTACGACGCCCGTGAGTCGTGACTCCTTCCTGTGGTAGCAAGAGGTTGTAGGTAGTCGGTTTCCGGAACGTTCTAATTTTGGCGCGTGGGAGTACCTGCATAACATTATAACGCCTACAGCTTACCGAATATGAAGTGAGTAGAAAAGAAAATAACAAGAACGGGCACACACCCATTTATTATTATTATATTCGTAGTCCTCGTCTGCGAGTTTCGTTCATTCATTAAATTGCTTACCTGTCTACATTTATTCGTTTTCATCCACAGGCCACCACAAGCAGTTGCTACAGCCGACGAATAACGACTACATCAGATCTCGATGCCTGGGTAAGTGTCACAACCCCGGACGAAACCAGCCCGTCTTAACCGATACCCCGTTTCAGCGTAACAATGTCGTTCAGTAACATGTCGTGCTCCCGCTGCGGGGACGGCTTCGACCCGCACGACAAAATTGTCAACTCGCAGGGTGAGTTGTGGCATCCGCAGTGTTTCGTGTGAGTAGTTCTGAATTCCTTTTATTTTCCGGGATTATGACAGTGAGATGATTTACTAATGACATTTTGTTTTGTTTTCTATTCACAGATGCTCTCAGTGTTTCCGGCCATTCCCTGATGGTCTGTTTTATGAGTTTGAAGGTCGCAAATACTGCGAACATGACTTTCAAGTACTGTTTGCACCCTGTTGCGGCAAATGCGGTGAATTCGTCATCGGCCGTGTCATCAAGGCGATGTCTGCTTCTTGGCATCCAGCCTGCTTTTGCTGCGCAGTGTGCAACAAGGAACTAGCTGACCGTGGTTTTGTCCGTAATCGCAATAGAGCTCTGTGTCACGAATGTAATGCTGCAGACAAAGCGGTTTTGTCTGGTAGACACATATGTTTCAAGTGCCAGTATGTGAAGAGTGAAATAAATCAACCATTTCCAACTGTACACTAAATGTCCTACATTTCATTGTTTTAGTGGTGTTATCGATGACAAACCATTACGGTTCAGAGGTGAGGTCTATCACGGGTATCATTTCAATTGCACAGCTTGTGGGATTGAACTGAATTCAGATGCTCGTGAATTGAAGCATAGATCTGGTTATACAGCTAACGAAATGGTATGAAACAATTATGCTGTATTAAATCTATTGAAAATAAAATAACTTTATTTGATTTTATTATTTTTAGAATGAGTTGTACTGTCTGCGATGCCATGACAAGATGGGTATTCCAATTTGTGGTGCATGTCGACGACCAATTGAAGAACGTGTTGTAACAGCACTTGGTAAACATTGGCATGTAGAACATTTTGTATGTGCTAAGTGCGAAAAACCGTTTTTGGGTCATAGGCATTATGAAAGAAAAGGTTTAGCTTATTGTGAAACTCATTATCATCAACTATTTGGTAATTTATGCTTTGTATGCAATCAAGTAATTGCTGGTGATGGTAAGTACTAGAATAAAACAATTTGATATATTTAAATTTGTCACCAATAATTATTTTAATTTTCAGTGTTTACTGCTTTGAACAAAGCTTGGTGTGTGCATCATTTTGCATGTTCATTCTGTGATCAAAAAATGACACAAAAGACAAAATTCTACGAATGTGACTTAAAACCAGCATGTAAGAAGTGCTATGAAAAATTTCCATCAGAATTCAGGCGTAGATTACGCAAAGCATATGATAATACACCAAAAAAATCGACATCTGCTTGAAATTTCCCATAACTTTTATAAGTTATCACAGTATTTTTAACGGTAACATAATAAATTGAGAAATTAAAATATTAACCAATGACAATCACAAATTCTAATTAAGTAGCAACTTTGCTATACAACTTATAATGATTTATTGTTATGTTTGGCATTAAATTGCGCTACCTGCATATGCTTGGTATTTTATAAACAAATTGCAAATCTGTTAGGGCGCATTAACTTGAATTTAGATAATTATTTTTATACACATACATTATTTTTATTAAATATTTGATGTTTATTTATTAAGGAAAAGAATTATTAATAAATTCATATTTTACATATTAGACATTTTCTGTTTTGTCATAATAATTGACATAATCATAATTCTATTTTGATGTAATGATTAATTTATTAATTTTATAGTAATACAGATTTATTTGATTATAGACTAATTTTTGCGTTTTATTTTATGTACATTTCATACTTAGTAATTATTTATATTGATCTTGAGTATAAAATATGCTGAAAAAATCTATTACATTCAAGAACCTACAATATTATAAAGAATGGTGTTGCACAATTTCTTCCAAGTCCATATTATAAAATATAAATAAAATAACAGTATTTGATATCAGCACAGTACAACGCATTTAGCATTTACACTTGTACATTTATAATATAATAGTATTAAAGCTGTTAGAAGTCCACAGATACTCACTTTTTTATTGACAGTTACGGATACCTGTGGATCTAAAACTGTTTTAGTGCTTTTGTATAGAAGTACTGACTGACTAATGAAGTGTAAACTAAAATAATATTAGTTAATGATCTAACTTAGTGCAACATTTTGTGATGTTAAACCAATACGGCAATACACCTTTATATATTTGCTTAAAATGTTGTATGATGTTAAAATAGTTTTCGATCAATTGATGTTTGTATTTAAAATAACTCAAACTATTAGTAAGAAACTGAGAATTTTTGAACTTCCTAACTTTTTTTATTACATCATATAATTGGCTACTATAATAACTATATAGATATATTTTATTATACATAAATATCTTATTAGTTATATGTCGAACAATCACTACTGAAGAACTTTTTTTATCCATTTTTATCTCATATACCTCTCATAACTTATCCTAGTTTTCTACATTGCTACTTAATTTTTATAGTCTACTAAAATCACTACTATAGAATATAGATTGTACTGTCTTTAATCATGACTACAACTGACTGACTAAAGACTTATTACATTATATTAAAAATGTTTTCTTAACCTAGTTTTTAATTCTAATGTTCATGTATTGCAATAGGTAGCATTGTAGCAACATTATGCTATACCCTAACTCAGTGGCGGATAGGCCCTCCGGGAATTCTGAATTTTCCCGGTAGGCCCTATCCTGTGTTGACGTATGGGGGCCCTAGTATCATTTATCAAGTACTGAAGCTTGCATGATGAGAATTGAAAATGATTTTAATAAAGATGCGAATTGACTAATTTAATATATTTAACCTCTCTACAAGAAAAATACCATTATCATCAAGATATAAACAATATTTATTAAAAACTAATATTATATTAGTGATTAAGCTGGACGTCAAAACGCTTACCAGTCGCATTCCCGCATTTTAAAAGACTATCTTTTTCACTTCTTTATCTTTCATTATATTTAGGTTCACACAGATGAATTGACCAACGAAAATGTTCGACAACAACAACACTATCATAATACATTATACATTAACACATTGCTACAATCCTATTTTAAAGTTTATCGAAACAGGATATATTTTTAACCGTGCATTATACAAGTTGTATTAACTTTTATTCCAAGTGTGAAACATGAAAAATAAAAAATTAAAAGGACATCACAACAACACTAGATAGTAGAACGTATTTAAGTTTAGTAGAGTGAGTTAAATATTGATAGTTATATATTGTTATATAGTAATATAGTATACACTATATGACAAGCCACAAGCAAATCGAACAGTAAAATTTGATCGTAATCTTATAATTAGAGTCCGGATTTGTATGCACTCAAAAAGGCCAAAATAGTATGCATTTATGCATCAAAAAACTTCAAAATATGCACTTGATATGCTCTTATTTTTTTTAATAATAAGCAAAAATATGCTCTTATACCCAAAATATATGCATTTTAATATTTTTTTTTAAATTTCTTCCATAAATTATATTTCAACAAAATTAGATAAACTTAATTTTTTAATTATAGACATTGACTTTAAACATTTATTAAAGAACAGTAAATATTTAATAAAGAGCTATCCATGTTTTTATTAAAGTTGGAATAGTGCTTCGACTTTTCGGCATTTTAAAATTTTAATTCATAAATTTACGGTACTCGAATTACGAAATGATATATGGGCACTAGTGCACAATTTACTGGCGATAACATACGGAGAATAACATTTATTTCCCAAAAATACGTAATGAACTAATAATTTCAACGATGAAATTGAAACAAAATAATTGGCTTAATAAACTTTTATACAAAATATGCTTGAATATGCAAACATTTTCAAATATGCAATCATCTCTAAAATATGCATTTATATGCAAAATAAACTTTTTTCTATGCATTATCTGTTACACAAATCGTCCACATTTCTTACTCCCATCGAAATGCATACACTCGTTACAAATATGTAAATGCATACAAATCCGGACTCCACTTATAATAATATCGATAAATGTTTATAATGAAGATGATCGTCGACTGTATTATTTTAATTATTACACATTATCAGTTGTCCACTTTGGTCTTCGGTATACCATTAGGGTAGAAGATGTATCATATCATTATGACGATTGTTCGGATACTTGCGTTGGCTGCAGTATAAATAATTTCATATTTTTTATAACAAGTTTAGTGTTAACCTAAAATGGTTAAGCGGGGAGAAAGAACCAAGAATGCTACTGTTAAAAATCAAATTTTCACCCAAGAAAATTCGTATTTATTTTATCGATATGAACATATTATAATATTAAAATAAATTATGTTTTGAAAACAAAAAAAGGGTAAGTGGATGTCGCTCTGCTGTACATTAGGTGTCTAGAAAGTAGAAGGTCGCTGTAATGGATGGTATTAAATTTGAATTCAATGATTTAATATCAATATATCATTGTTTATGAAAAACGATTCTGAGCCGAGACGATATGTGAGTCTACGATTTTTATATATACCTATTGTAATTACTTAATATTAATATGGTAGCCGAGAAGTTGAATTAATATTATTCTTAAATTATCAATGATGCTGGAAAAATATTAAATATACTTATGTAAAATTGAGCTACCATTACCTTATTATACAGGTAACGAGTATGACGTATCAACGTATTAATTTAACAATACCTAATAAATTTATATTTTAATTAAAATATCAGTTAGAACTTTAGAAGTTGCTTTTCATATTACTAAAAACTGTGATTACTTTTTTATCACAAAAAGTACTTATGTGCTGTAACAAGTGCCTCGTCGTCAACCGTCGTCGATCTTGCGGCTGTCGTGGCCGGGCTTCGTCCGCTGCCATGATCGTCTTCGCGTCTTGAGCCAACGCGCCCGCGACTCTCGTCCGCCCCACAGGACAGCCGCGAGACTGAGAACTCTGTATAGCACTATAGCCGTATAGGTGACCAGTAGCCACTTACTTCTAGACATCATTTGCACCACCCATTTGTCATTACGTACCCCCCCCCCCCATGTCACCTCGTCTTATCTGATGCCTTTTTTTGTTTAATTTATATTGTTTACTGTTTTCTTTTGCAATTTATGCTTTGTATTGCATTTTTTCATTCTTTCGGCATACAACTAACTAAAAAATTTTAATAGAGTTAAAAGCATTTTTATACCTATGGTATTTGAACATAGGTACTATTATGAACATTGTTCAATTAAAAATAAAAATGTTGTTTACACAATAAAATGTTGTTTCTTATTTAGTTATTTTCCGTTATACAATTATGATTACGATTTTATTTATTTCAACAGAATAAAGGCTCGTGAAGAATATTAACCAATTTTTTTTATTATTTAGGTACCAAATTTTCAGAAGAAACATGCACTTATCTAGCAGATAATACTAGCAAATCTGTAAAGTGTTGTATCGTTTGTTGTTTTAGTGTCTTAGCTAACTATAATTTATACACTAATACTTTTCCGGTTCTTTAGTTATGATACAAACTAGGTACTTTTATAATTTTCAATCACACAAGTGGGTTGTGAAAGGAGTTTTTCCAAAATAAAATATATTAAAAATTACTTGAGAAACTCAATTACTCAATATTATCTAGAATGTTTTATACTCATGACTCATGAGTGTAGAAAAATATATTTTAACTTCTATTAGTACAGATAATGTAATTGATAAGGTCGCATTAAACGGCAAGTCTTTAAAAAAATCATTAATGTATTAACTTTAAAAAATAAAAAAATCTGTACTATAAGAGTACCTATATTACTTATTATATACCTACCTAGTTTTGTATTGTATTGTTACATCAAAATAATATATGTTGCTCTCTCATTTTTTTGGGGGGCCCTTATTCAAATTACTTTTCGATAGAAAGATATAAATTATAAGCCTATCCACCACTGCGGCCTAACTTAATCTATACAAATTATATTATTTTATCCTTAATACAACAGCATTTAGATTTGATGCTGACTAAATATAATGTTAAGACAATATCATAATTCATAACTAATAAGAAATGAGAACTAAGGACTATTATTTACAAATAAAATAAGATTTAAGTCAGTTAGGAATGTTAGGAACTGGTTGGAGGGTGTGAAGGCCGAAGGGATTGTCCATTTGTCCATGCCCCATACATTACGGAATCGTCATATCGTAGACGAGTATATTAAATTAATATTCTGTGCAAGTTTGTTTAATGTTATCGTAGTAACTACAAACAAGTGATCACTAATCACTAATCGTGGAATAAAAAAGTGATAAATGCCACGACCTAAGATTAAGTCACAAAAAACCTGAGAGTTATATACGAGATATTTTAGAAAATAAGCCGAACCTGACGAGTATGAGAGTACACGTTATATTATACACAGCTTAACGATTTGAGTATTGATGGAATATTTTCATTTTCTTTTGTTCATTGAAATTATTTCAATTGTTAATTACCATAGATGACAGATATTAAAATATTATACAGCCATAGACGCTATACTCGGTATGTAATCATATGTTTTTTTATAGCTTCATACTATAAAGTAAAAATAATATTATATGATATTTTTTTTTTCGAAAAATAATTTATTGTTTTGAATTAGGTACCTACAGGCTTCAACAAAATAGGGGACTATAATCGTTATTTTTCGTTAAAATATCCAATTTTGTCAACAATTTAATATGGATCGTGCATATACATAGCAATTGTTGTACAATTAATGTATTTTTGGTATTAATAGGTTGCTGGTAAGAACAATATATGAGAATCCTTGAATTGAAATATTAAATTCGGAGGATTATTTTCAGAAATATACATTTTATAGCACATAAGTCTAAATAAAACTATTAACAATGAGTCAATGAATGTTAATTGTCAAAAAAAGCTATTAAAATAACCAGTATTTGAATTAATTTGTTAACAATGATTAAGGCTTTAATATTAGCAGTAATCGTGGTCCTTATTATTATTATTATTATTAATTTAATTAACATTTATACTTTTGGCATTTTTCATAATGTTAAACACAATTTATTACACAACCCATCACCATAATTGTGTGTATTTTAAGATGAATAAAGATTAAAATTAAAATTATAACAATTTTAATAATTATTTAATATTTAGCAAAAACTATCTTGAAAAAGTTGAACATCAAGTCATCAAATATAGTACATTGTACATAGTTTAGTAGTTTACAAAACAAATTACAAATATTATGAAATATAATTACCTAGGTATATATATATAAAGCCTATAGGTGTAATTATTTATAAATGTATAGTAATGTATATTTAATATTTATATGTATTTACTATTTTACAAAACAAAAAGAAGGCGGGTTATGTATTAATTTTGTTTGTGTTCCCGATTTATTAATTGCTTGTATTGGAAACCTAGATAGCGCTAGTGTTGACTAGAACTCGAAGCCCGCGCACCCCATTCATCATTCATCATCCTTTCTTGTTATTATCGTTGTTTGGGTTTCCTTATCTCTAATCTCTTGTTCATACTTCATAATACTAAACAAAAAGTCGTTACTCATTAGATGACCGTTCACCGTTGTACTGTTGTAGTTGTTACTTGTTACTTGTTAGTTACTGCTTGCCAGTTGACAACGGTTAAGTTTGTTTAAAACTTTAAAAGTTGTATTGTGTATACAGAAATTCTGAATGCTCATTGCTCAGTAGTGAAGTTGTTAACACGTCTTAATTTCGTTATATTGTTAAAAAGTAAATACAAATTTTCTCATGGCTGAAGATTGTGAGTATGAACGGAATAATATATTATTAAGTTGTGTATTCTAGACTCATTGAATATGAATAAAGAATTTTAACAATTTCGTGCGTTTATGTTTTGAGTTCACCCTAGTATATTATGCCCTGATGTGACGCGGTACTTATTTATTCATATAAAATAGGTTAGGTAGACATAAGTGTGTAGTTCTGATATTTTTAAAAAAATGTTTAAAACAAAAAGGAATTTCATTGTACAAGTTAGGTCATTGATAACACACTCATGTAGAGGGTAATCTTTGGAGGATTATTTCTGTTCTCTTATTTATTGAAGTTGTGGATCATGACATCCAACTACTCCAAGGGAATTTTTAAAACTAGTATTAAAATATTATTGTTTATTTAAATCGATTACACTTAATTATAAATGTATTGCAGTTGATTTATCTTGTACCAACAAGTTTGAAGTGGAATTGGGCTCTTCATTAAGACATTGTTCTAATACTTCCCGTAAACTCAAACAGTTAACTTTGAATGCTGCAGAGTTAAAAATAAATAATCAAGTAAGTTATTGTTGATAGTGAAATATATTTCCAGTTACGCCATTGAATTTTCTCTCTAATATTCATGGCTTCTATTTGCGTATGACAAACATTTTGGTCATTAAATCATGCAAATTTTAAAAATGCATATTGTCTATTCCATTATTTTGTACATTTATTATTATATGATATAATTACACTTTGTGTGTATATTTTTAGATAAACCTGACATGCAAAGAAAATGACATTGATCTAAGTGTTAAAAATATTTTAGATGAAGTGCAAAATTTACGCGGAAAATTAAGTACTATAGAAACAACGGTTGATTGTTCGGATAAGGTTAGTATTACTAATATTACATATTAAAATATAAATCCATGCCAGGGGCATCCGCAGAGAAGGGCCAGTGGGTGCTATTGCACCCACTAGGATTTTTTTTTATAAACCAAAAAATCAATGTATAATAAATGTAAATATGTGATTTTTTATGTATGTATCATATGCATTTAATTTTGCATCCACTGAGCTGATTTTCTGCGGCCGCCCCTGATCCATGCAAAACAAATATTTGTTCCTCAAATGTAATTGAATCTTAATTTTTACAGACTGTATTTAACCTTGGAGAAACGATTCAAGAGCTCGAGAGTGTTGTTAACATTGTGTCAAAAAACAAAAATACAATTTTTACTCACCGTATGTTTTTTAAATTTTGTTTTCATTAATTTATTGGTAATTTTCTATTATTTTTTTTCTTTTAGGTAATCTTTTATAATTTATCTTATTTTATTCAATTATATAATAAGTACCAAGTAGCTTAAAAATAATTATATTTATAATGTCATTTAAACGTGTATGTGATGGATCAGGCAGTGATTTACTCAAAAGTCTTGAGGTACCTTCTCAATTTTAAATATTTATTATTTAAATACCTAGTGTAACTATAATTTTTATGTTATGTAACAGTCACAAAGGATCAGGGAATTACTTGGCATTCAAATACCAGATGGTGAAGCTAAATTGTTATCTAATGGGAAGCTGACTTGTATGATATGTATTCAAAGACCAATTTTTGATACTATTAATGTGCTCTCGATTCACAGAAAAGGAAAAAAACATTTAAATGGTATGTAGTGTTTAAAAACAAAATAAACGTTGATTGCATTTTCAATAAACATAGTATGGGTATTAAATGGGTTAAGTAGATATACATATGTAGTTCTGGTAAATATTTTCAAACAAATACTAAAACAAAAAGTAATTTTATTGTATAAGCTAGGTCAAGTTCATAGCGATCTGTTAAATAGAAAAAAGTAAAATTTATTAAAATTAAATACTTATTGTTTGATCAACTATTTAAGTGGCTTTTATAACTTTGTTTTAATGTACATTATGTGATGATAGTCAACTGCTACTTATATATATATAAAAAAAAGAACAAGTAATATAATAACTATTATTCTTTTTAAATTTAAAATATTAAGTTAAATAAATTAAAATTATTATCTTGAAAATATAATTGTTATTTAATGATTATACTTTTCTTTAATTAGAACTTAGTAAATATTTGGAAAGAAAGGAGGAATTAGAGTTAATAAAGATTAAACAACAACAAAAAAACTGTGTTCAGTCATTTGGTGCTTCGAAAATGTATGCTAGTTCTACAGAACGTAAAACAAAATTGGAACTACCAGATAATGGTAATAACATTTATTTAGTTATTTCATTTTTATATATTCCAATTATTTTTTTTTTTAGATTCAGATAATTCTAAAGAATCTTCCATTGTTTCTCGCTATGTATCTTCAATAAAAAAAAAACCATCTTTACAAGATGTAATAAGCCGTGCAAGAAAACATCCTTACCAGCAACCGGTCTCTAATTCACATACCATAGTGTCCAAAATTACCCTAGATATCACTCAATCTATAAAGCCTTCCACTAATAAAGAAATTGAGTGAGTATAAGAAAAAATTTGTTTAATATATTTCTGAAGAAACATTTTAAAATAGTAAACATAATATTGACATGTCTTTTTTATTGCTAACAATGTTCACAGAATTGGTTGGATAAAAAATTCTGACGGATCATGGTCTAAGGATCCACAAGCTGAATTTGATTCTGATGATGACTGGTAAGCATTAATTATGATTGCCTAGTAACAATTTTTAAATAATAAAAATATATTGCTTGAAATTGAAAGTAAGTGTTAGTCTAAAATTATTAGACAAACTAGAGAGCTATTATTATCCCAAAAACTGGAAGTCTAGTGACTGCTGTCGGTGATACAATGATAAGCCACGATGTTCCTAAAACATTGTTTACAATTTTACTCTTATTTTATTAATATATTTAGGTATAAGAAGAAATTAATGTGATTCAAATTTGGATATATTACCATGCATTCTTTGTCACCAACAAAATTTGATTTTCTTTCAGTTGCATGAGAATACTTTTCATCATCACAACTTTTGCTTCTCCTGTAAAGTATCCATATATTATAATGTATAAACAAGAGTAAATGTTTTAATTTTAATAACTAAAGTATTTTGTTTATTTACATTGATAGTTTTCTGATTTGAAGATTTTCCTTAGTGCTTGTCTCTATTATATCATCATTATTTGGAGTCCTGCAACATATTGTAAATTCATGATTAGTAACTAAATATATTTATTCAATTTTTAAATATATATATATATTTACGAGCCACTTTTGCTACTAGTTCTGTTTCTAACAGTTTCCAATAACTGTGATGAAGATGCCGTCATTTTGGCTTGTAATAGCTGCAAATATATGCAATAAAACATTATACATTATTTTAGTTTTAAATATTTTATGTATCAATCATAAGATCTGAATTATTATTTGTAAATACTCACAGGCCATGATGTTGCACGCATTTCTCTGAGATCAATATTTCTGAAGAATTCAGTCATGACTAACTGTTCGATTGTAGGTACTTGACCCATAGGATTTTTAAACACATAGTCCATTATTTCAACAACCTGTAAAATCATAAATCTATAACATTGTATAGTGATATTTCAATTAAATATTAAAATTATTAAATTAATTATTAATAGTTTGAATTTTAAGTTATTAAATTTGCATAGCAATAATAGCTAAAATAAAAACTAAAATATGCTAGTGCCCAAAATGTTTTAGATATAATGTTTATTTGAATGTTAAATTTTTTTACTTGAGGATAGTGAGCAATATCTCGTAAATTAATGTCACTGGGTTCTGGAGTAAGCAATTCATATCCTGCTGCCATTTCAAAGAGGACATGACCTAAATAAATGTTTGTTTTTTTTTTCAGATTTTTGTGCAAATTATTTATAAGATAATTTTATACCGAAACAAATGACATCAATTGCCGAAAAATCATCTAATATGAAATTACCACTCATAACAATGGGTTGAATTCTTGATGTAAAACCAAGTAGAGAATTTTCTAGGCCTGTGATCCTTTGTAAGATTAATCAATACATTTTTAATTATGATTTAATTATGTTTTATTTTTTGAAAAAATACCTGGCCACGCCATTCTGAAGAATTACATTGCCAGAATGTAAATTACAATCATGTGGAAACTTTCTCTCCTTGAGAAATAAAAGTGCTTCTAAAATCTGACGGCCAAGTCTTTGTATTTGTGACAAAGGCAAACCTTCGCTGCGCTGTCCATACTTATCGCTCCAATCATCATGCCAGCAACTCTAAATTATTTGTATCATTAAATTATAATAACTATATTCAAGATATTATTTTAATAATTATACCTTATAGATAAGATCTTTGAGACTTCCCTTACTGTTAAAAGGTAACACTAATGTAATAAATGTTGTTTCTGGATCGGTCGCTCCTTCAACAAACTCTACGTCCAATACGGGATATATATACGGATGTTGTAATGTTAGAAAAAGATCTAGTATAGTTCGTCTGGTATCTGGTGTGCATTCAAGAACGCTTTTGGGATTCTTGGGCACAAGTGTCAAAAGACGTTCTGTTTTGACAGACCCATCACGTACTACAAACCAATGTTTGTCCACCCTAAGTTCAAAGTTTATAACAATATTGTTATTTTATTTTATACCATGTAGAATCCAGGTTTTGTTAACTGTCTAATGAACTAAAGTAGCTACTATAAGTATATAGTTATTTATTTAGCTTTAAATTTTTATCATAATTGTAATTATTACCTCGATCCGATGTCGTTGAGGTGTTGTAGAAGAGCGTATCGAGGACAGAACCTTAAGTAATGCTTACATGCATTTTGAGCATGTTGACGGGCTTTACGTTCCAGTTCCATCCGTTCCTGTCCCATTGAGTCCGGTTCCAACGCCGTGTACTGATACCGGCTGCCATTTCTACAATGCACAACAAACCGGAAGTGAGGGATCGTTATATTCTAAGATTCTATTCATCGGCAATAAAATTTCGTCTTGTGGGGAGGAGCCGAGGGCGTGCAACAAAAAGAGGATGAAGTTTCCCTAACTTGTGTCCGCGATCAAATTTACAGTTGTCACACAACTCCTCGAAATGTTTGGGAGGTTCGGGCCTGGACCACCATGCAAGCCGGAACCTAAACGGACATACAGTCCTCGATCTGACGACACTGCGGTCGGGCTTTCGGGACGCGACGCGTCCGTTCACCCTGTGAACAGGTCGCCCGGAACCCGAGTCCGCTGGCGATGGCATAATTTCGATACAATTTTCCGATCGGGGCGAACGTGGCAACACGGATATGATCGTACGAGTGTTGTTGTTGTGGCTGCTGTTCGGCCAAGGCATTTTGCGTTGCACTGCAAGTTGCTGTAATATTATAAGTTCATACGCGGTTTTTGTAAATATTAAAACTGGCTCTGTTTTACTGGTCGTCGACATGAAAAGTATTTTTCAGTATTTTAATATAGACGAATAATATACATGGTGTTGTGGGAATTAACCACGGTCATTATCTGTGTGCACACGAACAATAGCACAAATATATCGCGTGAGTTCGAGCTTTATGCAAGTCAAATGCTAACGTTGACTTTGGACCACACATGAACACGCTGTACGCCAATGGCTATTATAAATATAATATATGTACACACGACTGTAGGGTGGGCCACATGCGTTAATATTCATGACACATGATATTTATATTTTTAATAATTTATGAATTATTATTGTGTCGTAACAATAATTATAGGATATTAGCTTAGAAATCCCATACACATATAAATATATATAAACATATAATATAATATGTATAAATTATGTGATGTATAAAATATAAATTATAAGGTCGATAAATTTTACTCGTTAGGTAAATTTTAAAAAATGTTTTGTTAACCTAAAACAACTTTTTTTAACTTTTATTATTATCGGGTGTCCTGCTATAATTAAATATTGGTACCTACCAGTGTAATAAGTAATAACTTCATATTAGAAGGTACTATTTAATTTTTTTAATTAATCATTTGTAGTCAATAATATTCGAGTATAGGTAGTGGGAACAGTAGGTAACTATTTATATATTTTACAAAATATAACTTTATAAGTTATACCTAATTAATTTAGATATACACTGTAATAGTATGTATAGTTAACTTACGAGCAAGCTTTTCTAATCCAATAAGCTAAAAACCCCAGAAGGCCGAATCCACTGACAAGTGCCACAGTCATTACCTGAAATAAACAATCATATGTTTAGATATGCAGGATAGATAGTTAAAAATGATAAGTTATTCTTAAAAAATTGAGGGTCACCAAAATCATAATTTGGCATTTTTTTTTCTAGTTAATGCGTCACGATTATGTATAATAGTTGAGTGTACCTCAGTACACTATATTATACGATTTAGTAAAATAAATAATCTTAGTATTTAAAAAACCAATATTTGTTTTAGTTAAAAATAGGTACAGCTAACCCATTGACTATATTGTTTATTTTGTACAAAAAATAACCGATTGTTGATTATTATATAAATCAAAATATATTTGAATTCAACAATATATATTTATTATTATAATTTGTATTATTGTTTATAAAATATACCTATAGATAAGTAGGGGCCTGGTTGACGCTTGTCCCTCCTCGATAACTAGGAAGATACCTACTTTAGATTTTGCCAACCACCTCCTAAATTGTATTAATCGTATTTTATCTAAAATAAATTAAATAATTTGATATGGTTCATTCTTACTAATAATTTATAAAGTCATAACAGTACTCTTTTAGATTCAGATCGGAGCGATGTACCTATGTATTGATTTTACAATGGTGTAGTGTGTTTTCTTGTGTATGGATAATTTGAGGGCGGTTTCTGATAGAAAATTAGATTTAGTTTATATATTTGAGTGATAAAAAAATTTTTTTTTAAAAACGGATTGTTTACCCAAAATTTCAATAAAATATTCAAATCTTTTTTAGTTATTTTTCAATTTTTTTTAATGTTGATAAAAAAAATTCGCTGGGTCAAAAAGTTTTGAAATTCGACATGAAGTTCCTGATAAGTTGTTCATTTATCATTTAATAAATATTGAAAATATTATATACTCTTACAATTTTTACATAAATGTATACACTTCGAAATTCATAACAATTTTTGTTTCTATACCTAATATTTTGAAATGTAATACAAAATTCCTCATAAGTTTTTCTACTTTTAACAAAAAAAAAGTTTACTAGAAATTCATATTAATTGTTTATAAGTGTTCCAAGTTTTTTTTCACGACTGGATATTTACAGGTAAAATAGTTTTCGCAACGAACCATTTTCTTATTTCCTTAGTTGTAACAAATTCAAAAGCAAATAACCGTAAACACTTGACATTTTTATAAAATGTTTATTTTATGATTTCATATATTATACATGATAAAGTTTTTCAAAATATTTTGTTTATTTGAGCTATATATAGACATTTTTCATTTTCTTAGTTTTAATTCTACGTTTTTTCGCTGGATCAAAAAGCTTGAAAATTAAGTAGGTATAAGGTCCAAGTTTTTATTATACCAATTTAAAAATATTAAAAATACTAAGTCATTTTTTTTATACAAGCATCATTTACACTTGCCCAATTTATTTTATTATTGATAGGTAGATGGCCGTGGGCCGTGGCAATTTAAAATACTGAATACTATTTAATAGAGGGATTGCAAATAAATTATCAAGCTCACTAATTTCTAAAATATTGCACAATGCGTGACTACTGGCTGATGCTTGTCGCCGCCTGTCGTAGGTATGTATGTTTAGTAACATACCTATATTATTATGTGTGTGAGAATATTGCGTATAAAAATAGACATGAGTCTTGACATTTACTGTGTCCGTTAAAAAATAAAACCTTTACGAGGGACTCTTAAATCTATAATTAAAAGGATGACAGTTACTATTTGTTTTCCCTCTTTTACCTAGCAAGTGCATTATACCTAATATAGTAACTACATTTAGTATTTAAAAATTCAGGACTATAATATCATGGAGAACTCGTTTGTTATTTGTTAGCTTTTATAGGTATGAGAGAAAATTGACTTATAGAACATAAAGTTAAGAAGATTAACTTTGAAGTAAGTTGGTTTCTTAGTGGTATTAGTATTTTTCTGTTAAATGATAGATATTTTTAAATATTAATATTTTACATATTCATAACTTGCATAAATATTGTGAAACAACCTACTTTCACAGATGGGTAATATTGATAAAATAAAATTTGATGTTGATGGGTAAGTTCACTGTATATTTACTGTAATATTAAAGTTATCAACATAAGGTTGGATCTGCTAAATTAAAATTGTTTGTTCTGAGTGATGGCAAGAATCTCTCAGTCATAAAGAGGTACAGATTCCTCACACCACACATATATCCATACATAATAAATAATGATGTTCACTGCAAAGTGCTTGGGATGTGATTGGGAACT
The DNA here is from genome assembly GCF_001856785.1 of Myzus persicae. Lineage (NCBI taxonomy): Eukaryota > Metazoa > Arthropoda > Insecta > Hemiptera > Aphididae > Myzus > Myzus persicae. The sequence continues at coordinate 16,870 of NW_019103942.1, forward strand.
ATTTTTGTAAATAATGTACACATACCTTACTTTTAAAAGCGTGGCAATCTAATTTAATATATTTTTTGTATCCTTAACATTTTTAATAAATTAAGTAGGTATATAATATACAAAAAATAATGGAATTTTGAGATTATGGTAATATTTGGATTAATTTTTTTTTTTAATATAATATAATTTATTACATTATTTCTAAATAATAATTTCACAATAAGCGGTGTATTTGTTAGGTACTTATATTATGTAGTATTTAAAAATATTCATGATAGATATTTGTGTAGCGTACATTCAAATTAATGTTGTCCCCCTACCACAATCATCACTACGGATCCGTCCCTGAGCCTCAACTTTGACCTTTCCCTAGAAGTTCATATTTTGTGGGCCTTGACCGATGGACCAACAATTTCCTAGCTTATACGTAAATAATATATAATAATAAAACGTTGACTGGAAAAACGATTAATTTCATTTAAAATTATTTTGTGGGTATAAACTATATGCCTAAGCATATATAAAATATATTATGTTATTTTAAATTTTTCAAGTGTAATATCAACTACAGAATTCATAATTAATTGGATATCAGCTCAGTAGCGTACTATTTGTTTTCATTTTTCTCTTACTGACCAATGACCATAGGTAGTAGTATAATACATCGGTATTAGGTACAATATTATGATTAATGAGTTATTCATAATGTTTACGGATCCCTACCGTGTAGTACGATACGACCAAATCGATTCCCACTGGCTGGTCGATTCTCCTTCCGGGCAGAGCTACCTGGACCGTCATTCTAGAACGCCGGACGTGATCGACTGCCGCAGCCGCTCTCAAAGCGCGCCCACGGTCGTCTTTCGATTACTTCCGGTGTTCTCCGCCATCTCCTGTGTAATATATTATATTATAGTTCATAAGCGTTCGGTACAGTATTATAGTATGATTCAAACATACCTGATAAGTAATTTTTTATGCAAATAGATATGTATAAATAAATAAACCTAACATTTTTATGTATTGTGTACTGTGTAGGTATTAATATTTTGTAAGTAGGTACACTGCAAAAAAGGTATCGAAGTAGCGGTGGGATGTGATGGGTCGGTATAGTGGTAGTTCAATAGATATACAATGGGGTATAATTATTATTCCTCCAGATTTGCCATTTTTTGTTTACACATACATTTCGTCCACTTTTTATACGTCCTCGGCGAATCACAGTATCACACCACCGCGCCATACCTAACCTAACATCGATTATAAGCTACTATATAAATACCTCTATAATATTATGATAATAGATTCGTACATCTATAGTAATTTGTATTTAATCTTTCAACACTTACCTAATAAAAATTACCAATTTGTTGTGCATCACTATCACTGCTGTAGAATGCTAGTTATATTATGTATACATACGTGCATATAATAAATATTCACACTCACATAGGTATTAGATACTACAATTTAATATATTAATAGGTGTAGAGTTCAGCCACTATGCCTACACTTAATAATACCTGAGTGTAAATGTACATAGGAAAGTAGTCGGTTCATCTCTACCTGCCCCGCGCAAACAAAGTACCTACACTGTTACTCACCCTTTATTGATTCCATGTATAAAGTGCGCGTTTTTGTATGATTAGTAGAGTATACTCCTGCTTCAGTGTATGTGTACACTGTACATGTATAGCATATAAGTCGAACTCGAGTTTTGATCACGATCGTAAGTTGTATATACCTACTATCGATAAATATTGTACGAATATAATTTGTTGTTGTGTTTTGTTTACGAACAAAACAAGCGTTTGTAAATAGGGACGACACTGGCGTTATATATATTGAACGCTGCTATTTCCGAATAATAAGCTGCAGCGAGAGGTAAGGGCGCAAGTCTGGTTTTGACGCGAGTGCGCCAGTGCGATGTCCTAAATCGTGCCGCGCGGCATAGTGTGGGGCATACCTACCACCAGTACCTCTGTTTTGGAGGGAAAACAATTTGCCAGAAAAATTAAAATGTATCCGGTCTACCGGCCGCAGTAAAACACCGTGTACAGTGTACACTGTATGTATAAATATACAATACAGGTATACCAATAGGTAACCTATAGGCTATATTACTGGTTATAAAGTAATTATTATTGTTTAAGACGTTGATGTTAAAAATATATTTTATCAGCCAAATTTGTTTGCGAATTCTGCAAAGTATATAACACTTAAACACTGTTGTGATTCATTTGGACACTTATTGTCAAATGGATATAATATTCAAAGGTGGGCAAGTAAATTAGATAAATTAACTTGAGTTAGTTAAATTAATTAATTATAATCCAAGGTCGTACAAAATAAATAAGTTTTGTGTATAAAAATAATTAAGCTTATTCTTTGGTTGTACCAATCACTGATAGTTGATAAATAATGACGTGAACTTAATGCCCTAAAGTACCTTAACAAATGCATTAAAAATGTCAAAAAAATGCAATAAAATATGCACTTAAAATGCAAAAAATTCAATATAAAATACCAAAAATTTTAGTATAAAATTAATTTAAAACCGTTTTAATTTAATTTTTATATTTATATTAATATTAGTTACGGGATATTATACATTAGTACATTACATGCATAACAAGTGTTTATTTAACAAAAAAAAAATAGTAAAAATGTTGATTGAATTTGAATTTTCTATACTTGATATTCACCTGAAACATTTTTTAAAAACTTTAGAAATAAATAATTTAAAAATAACTCGTGTAGTTATCTAGCAATTGCCTTGTTTTATCGACGTATATACAGCTTGAGTACAAAAACAAATTTTTTTCAAACATTTTTACCGTCAATTGTCGGAACTTGATTGAAAATACTGGAAAATTAACTAAACATATGACCAAAAAATGCACAAAAATGACCTAAAAAATTAAAAATGTTAAAAATGCAAAAAATGCAAAATAAAAGTTGCATAAATGAATTCGTAGTTCCATAATTCTAATTATGTACTCACAAAGCTACGTTTAACAACCACCAAAAAAATGCACTTTCCTACAAATTCACAGCCCTACTGATAAATATTAGCAGCTCCTACGCACCACCACCATAAGAATAAGAAATTATAATTGGTATCAATAAGTTGCATATACTAAAACTATTAGGGGCAATTTAGGTTGACATTTTATAATATAATATTATGCAGTCGTGTAATTATGTAAAAAATACTTTTGAAAGTACAGGTACGTATTTACATTAAAATATTCTTTTATGATCTAATAAAATAAAACTGACATAATAATATTAAATAATTAATAAGTTAGTATTAACTTTGAAGATAGTATGGTACTGGTACATTAGTACATGGCAAGTTCTTAGTAAGGGTATTTTAATTGTCATACACTTTTATTTTTATACCAATACATACATGGGTATGTGCAATGGCCTAGTCAAGAGGGGGACAGAGGAGGGTATTGCCACACCCAAGTCCATAGTTAACAAATATATTAAAAATGAATGTTTAACAAAATTTTTAATTGGGTTAAAAATTAAAAAAATACACTTGGTTGGCCCTTCCTCCCTGATGACATTTTTGCCTATACCCTTAGTATTATGTTGTTTTTATACTATCGATATATACCTAAACGTATACAAAGATGTTTACTAAGTAAGCTCACATTTTAAAATCAAGCAATGCAGTTAATGATCTGATTTTTGGAATTTTTAAATATACCTACTTAATAAAGACCATATTTCAAGATGCTTGAGGTTTTTTGTGCACTCAAAAAGTATCTGTGGGGAAACATAATTTTATTTTTAAATGAGAACCCTAAATTATTTGGCGGATAATATTTCTGAAAATGTTGACGTATCAGAATCATAATTTGAACAAGTGGTTATTGAGTAGCTTAACTTTATGTTCTATAGATAATAGGGTTCATGGATGGATTTGGAAAATATGGTGGTTAGTAAGATAACTATGCATCACCACGGTGATTTGAATATTTGAGTGATCTATGTACGAGTATACGATTAAACAGCGTCGTACTTCATAATCGTACAAAATAAATGGTCCAAATTATCGCATAAAATATGAACACGGTCTAATGTTAGCAATCGGCATTTAATTTATTGTCGGCGCCTCGGCGGCATAGATAATTTATATACATTATTCTCTATGGGTGGGAAGGATGGCGGTGAACTTCTTACTAAAACCATAGTATAACTGTATGAAAAATAAGTTTATTCCTTATATCACATAATTATGTGCTTATACTACGGGCAGAATAGATAAAAACAATTTATTTTTGTTACCTATCATAGAAAATTTTCTTTTTTAAAGTTAAAAAAAATTCAACTGTTATGCATAGTGTTGTAGTAGTCACTTAGCCAGTATACAGTAGACAGTATTTATTAGTTCACACTTTTCACATCTAGTCATCTAGAGTTAACTCGTTGGGAAAATTTAAGAAGGGGTAATCTGTTAATTTATACGAAATTAACGTCTCCGTCACTCTTTATACCTCATTGCAACGACAAAAAAAAATAGAGGCACCTACTCTAAAATTCTTAAAAATTAGTTGAGGTACTCAATCCCAACCGCCCCAATTCGAGTACAGGAATAGATTTATTTACTGGACAGTGGACAAGCACAGTATAGATTAAATATTCTGTGATACAGGTTCTTTATTATAGATCCATGGTTATTTATCAATTAACAAACAGCTGACATCCACATTCCACTTCGCCGCACTAACGCACTAAACCTTAAATCATAAATCATAATATGAATATGAATAGGTATGATCTAAGCATTAAACTATAAAAAAATTATTATTTTTTCATAACAGTCTTTCAAGTCGTGGCTGTACACATATATATTAGATTTGTACAACTAGATAGGTACTAGGTAGTATCCACAGATATATAAACATTTGTGGAAGTATCATTGATTAAAAATACTAGTACTAGTATTTAATATTTATAAGCAATGGTAGTATATACTATATTTCTAAGCCCTGTGGTAGTACATGATCACCGGTCTTAAGATATCTTATTATCTTAAGATATAGACCGTGAACCACGATGTAGAGAAGAGATCTCTTAGTTTGTTATATCATGTTCTCTACATCGTGCCGTGAACGCTACATAGAGTAATATTACTCTATGGAACGCTATTAATTATTATCATACTTCAGTATTTTTTGTAGATAACCGTGGTATTTAGCCATGATTATTATCTCCTTGTATAAATAGGTCCTCATAAATAATTATAAATTGTCGTTATACATTAGAATAATTTATAAATAAACTAGAACAGCTATTATCTGAGGGTTATTTCATTATTTGTTAGTTGTTACGGATTGACCATTACTTTATTATCAGTGTGTTATGCGTACATATTTTTATAAAATCCAACGCGGTTAATCGTTTTACCAAATTAAATTAATGCTTACACCAGTCACCAATTAAAACTTACATTACTACCAAACACGTTACCAGGTTATTAGCGAGACGCAAGAATTCGCATGATATTGTTGATTACATTATGTACCTATGGATTTATTTGAATGCCCGTACCGGTACCACAACTTAATATTATATATTTTGTGTATTTTGTAGCAGAATGAATAATACTTTTTAACTACTGAGGTAAATCATTTATTTTTTAAAAACCATTTAAATTATTAGGTGAATGAATTTTCAGTTTTAATTGAAAAACTTTAAAATTTTAATTTTACTCTGATGGCCACAATCTTAATTTATTATTCACTGATATGGTCACATGTTTGTACTTTGTGAATAAAAATTAGAAAAATCAAAAGGTTTGTATTCAGGACATAAGTGTGAAATGTAATAACATGTTAATCAGTGGTATGCAATATATATAGGTTTTAGGTAAATTTATATATTTTTGGTCTATTTTGCAATTTAATTAATTTCCTTTATAATAATTGTTTCATGTAATATTTAGCTCATTAGAAAGTACATTAATTAACTAAACAATCAATTATTTATACTAATTAGCTGTTTTCTATTTAGATGTTTATCATCAAGTAGGTATGCTTATATTTTTTGGTGGTTATAGCTGAGCACATTTGAAATTTTTATCACCCATTCATTACCGTATTGAGTATTGCGTAAAAATTACCAATTTTATAACCATCAGCCATTGGCCTTGTAAAATTGACAACAAATTTCAATGTGTTAAGAGGACGCTACCTTTGTACACTCACATGCATTCTCTCCTTTCTACAAACACATACCATACCAAATTGTAAAATTCTGAAAAATCCACTTAGGTACTCTGTTATGTTAAACATTTGGGTGAACTGACTATTTTATTTTATTCTATTATCCAATTTTAAAGTATTATTTAGTAAACATTTTAGGTTATTTTTTTGTATTTTAATTTTTAAGCGAGTTATGTGTGTGTGAGTTATGTTTAGTTTTCCAAAAACAATGCATTTGGAAATGTCTTTGTGCGCTTAAAATATAATAGTATACGTTGAAAGTTTCAACTAGGTACCTACAAATAATATTTTTAAATTATTACAAAATAAAAATTATTTTTTTTGTTTAAATATTTAGTTTTGTCCACATTTTATAAAAAATTTCTGTAAAAAAATAATATATGTTATATTTTTTTTAGATTTTTTGGTTCCAGTATAAACTACTTACGAGGAATTTTGTATTAATTTTTCAAGCCGTAACTACAAATTTAACATTTTATACATCTTAGCTGCAAAATTATTTTTAAATTTTCTCAATTTTGCTATAAAAAAATTATTGTGCTTACCTATGTATCCTTAATATTTTTAAATTAATATAAAACTTATAATTAGGACCCTGTGTTACACTTTTGATCAACAATTATTGAAAAAAAATATCTCACATGTTTGTAGATAGGCCAAAAAGAGACAAAATATTTTGAAAATTACACCATGTATAAAATATGTTACTATACAATTTTGGTGCGAATTTCAAGTATCTAATGTTATTTGTTTTAATTTTGTCAAAAACTGCTTATCTATATGTAAAAATTAAAAGTGCCTGTTTTTCCTTTTTTTACATGGTTATTTTAAAAAATACTGGGAATTTTCAATTTTAACCTTTGTCATCTAAATTTTCAACTAGATCAAATTTTCTATCAGAAACCACCCCAAAAATAAAATCAAAACATTTATTTTACTTTATCCAATATATCTATTGTGTATTCATACATTAAAAACAAACACATCATTGTAAGATTGCTTTGTTTAGAATCTAAAAATTAATTTGTGTACTCATAGATTTGATAATTAGTCAGTTTACTGTAATATTTAGTAATATATTAGAGTGGATTATTCAGAACATACAATTTGCTATGAACTTTATTTTATTTAAGTTTGAGTTGTAATGATTGTTAAAATTCCATATGAATATATGATAATAATAATAAAGAGTAAATATTAGTTTTAATTTTTATTATATTTTTTTCTCTATTCTATACAATGATGCAATTAACTGTCAATTAATAATATAATATAATTGATTTTATTGATCTATAATAATATTGTATGACAGACTGATAAATAAATAATGTTAATGTTAACATAAGCAAATAATGAGTTATATTGCAGTGTTAGTCATTTGTTATTACTCTATTGTTAAAAATAATATTGGTTATATTAAACAAATATATATGTATTGTAAATCAAAAGTGGAACTTTATAAAGTTATCATTTTATCAATTAATTATTTGATTTTAGATTGGTAATTGTTGAGTTGTTTTGTTAGTTACCTATATTATGCAAGAAATGATGATATATATATATCATCAATGAGATCTAAACTAAACATTTTTTGTAAAATTATAAAGTAGGTATCTCAAGATAAATATTAACTCTAACGTAGTAAATTTTTATTAATCGGTAATTAACTTAATCAAATTTAATAAAAATAAGTCATTAATCGCTGTTATTAAATGTATGCAAATTAAATAATGTCCTAATTGAGTCTGTTGGAAAGAACTAAAGACTAAAGTATCAAACTATTAAACTATTAAATAGTATAAGATATCAGACTTAAAATGTATTTATATAATAATATTATTCTTTTGAGTTCTATTTAGTATATAAATTATAAAATTATATTTTATTTTATTCAGGTTACATCCATTCATTATGGCGAGAAAAAGAAAGAAAGACTATACACTTGAGTATAAATGGTTAGAAAATGATTTGTCAAAATCATCAATGTTAACATCTGTAAGTTGTCTAGACGAGGACGACTATAGACGTATTCCACTTTACCCCACATTAGAAGATATAACCAATGGACCACCTTCATTGTGTGCCAATCAAGTTAATCGCCCATATAAAAATTGTGATGAATACCTGAACAACTTTTTCCGTCTCATGCGAGAAGATTTTGTTTCAGTAATTAGAGATACTTTAAGAACTTACAAACGAGGATTAGATATGTACACGATGTGGTACTATGCCAATGTAAAAACTGAAAAGAAAAAAAATTCATCTGTAACAATGTTTTTCCAATTTGATACACCTGATCACGCTCGAGTTTTTGACTATGAGAATAGTAAACGATTTAAAAATGGCGCTTTGTTGTTACTTTCAAAAGATCAATTTACTACATTCAGCCTAGGAATTATAACTGAAACATTTAGATTAAATAAAGGCATTGTTGGAGTTGATGTTGTTGATTTTGAAGAAGTAAATAAATGGAGCTCAATTGACTTATTAGAACCACAAGTTTTTTATGAACCTTACAGATATGTTTTGGGAGTATTTCAAGACTTATGTGAAACAAATTTCCCAATGAAGAATTATATTATTCATGGCTTAAAAGAAATATCCTACCCTGGTTATTTAGCACGCAATTCTATTTATACTATTAATGGGATTACATTTGATATTCTTCAAAATGACCAATGGCCATCAGCTGAAATATTAAATATGGATATAAATCAATATGAAGCATTTAAAGGGGCTTTAACTAAAGAATTTGTTATGATTCAAGGACCACCTGGTACTGGCAAGACTTACATTGGATTAGAAATTGTGAAGATTATTATTGAAAACATGTATGATACAAACAAACTTGAGAATCCTATTATGGTTGTTTGTATGACAAATCATGCCTTAGATCAATTTCTTGAGGGTATATGGAAAATAACAAGAAATATTTCAAGATTTGGACGTGGTACTAAAAGTGATATTTTAGTAAACTATATTCCAAAAATAAGTATAGCTCTGAAGGATGAATGTGCTGACATTTATGTGGATGCCAAAAAAAATGTAAGAACTTCAATACAAACAGAAAATGAGCATCTATTTAATATTAAAGAAGTTGATCGCAATGAAGGTGTAGTTGATTTGTCTTTACTTGTACGAGTGCTTAAGGAAAGTGGTTTTAATACGTGGTTTCAAGATTCATATGATTTACTTGCATGGTTATTACATGATATTACTGCTGTTAATGGTATAAATCCTATAGATTTTATAAAAAAAGATAAATTACTTGCTTCTCTCCTATCAAAACCAAATAAAAATAAAGCTAATAAAAAAGTATATTTTATAACTTTGAAAAGTATAAAACTGTATTGTACCCAAATTCAATGTCAACTAAATGGTATGAGTTGTAATCAAAAAAGTGATGAAGTTTTAAAAAAACAAGATTTAGAACATGCATTAATAATAATGAAGACAGTAGAGGATTACATAGTCAAACATTTAAAATTGTATAAATCTAAATCTAAAAATTATAAGAACCAAAATAACCGTGATTTATTAGAAAAGAGAGATCGATGGTTATTGTATTATAATTGGGTTCGTTTGTATTTAACAAATGAATATAATAGTATTGAAAATATAAAAGATACTACTCGTCAACGTAGACGAGATATGAACAAGTTTAAATCAATTGGATTTTTGAAACCAGTTAAAAATAAATATGTGATTGGTATGACAACAACTGCCGCTGCTAAAAATAGATATTTGTTAAAAAATCTTAAATGTCCAATTGGTAAATATAATTTATGTTTACTTATATTAATTACATACAAATTTTCTCATACAATTATATCATGTATTAATTAGTTATAATTGAAGAAGCAGCTGAGGTTCTAGAACCTCATATTGTGGCATCATTGTCTGAATATTGTGAACATCTTATTCTCATTGGTAAGGTACTTATTCAATTTATGCTATAAATATAGAATGTAGTACATTTATATTGATTCTTTAATCAGTAATCTATAAAGACTTATATAATAATAATTTTATGAACTAAATTAGTAAAATTATTTATGTTTTCTTATATTGTAAGAAGATAATCACAATTTTTTTCATATAAATTTAAGTAGTGTAAACCTAAACAATATGAAATTATATAAAATTTTAAGATATTGATCACTGAAGTTTCAAAAATGATTATTTATTTGTACTTTATTAGGTGATCATAAACAACTGCGTCCTCAAACCGCTAATCATATCATAGGCAAAAAATATCAACTTGACATTTCATTATTTGAACGAATGGTAAATAATAAAATTCCGTCATATGTATTAGCTGAACAACATCGCATGCGACCAGAAATTGCAGGCTTAGTTGCACCAGCTATTTATCCATATTTGAGAAATCATGCTTCTGTTATGGAACGACCACATGTTAAGGGAGTTGGGATGGATATATTTTGCATGACTCACAATGTTCATGAAGAAAAAGTAGAATTTTCGAAACTAAATTTTGAAATAATTATTTAACGTGTTGTTTTTATTAGAATTATGAGTTATCCAGTTTTGTTAATAGCATTGAAGCAAACTATTTGGTTGCATTGGCAGATTATCTATTAAAGCAAGGATATTATCCAGAAGATATTACTATTTTGGCAATGTATAATGCTCAAGTTGTATACATTTCTGATGTAAAATGAAGTATACATATGCTGTTATTTTCCATTTTTAATAATCGTTTTGTTTTAGTTGATTAATTTGCCACCTTTTGAACATTTGGCAGACATTAGAGTTTCTTCAGTGGATGCCTATCAAGGGGAAGAAAATGAAATTGTTTTATTGTCATTAGTGCGTAGTAATAATAACAATAGTATTGGATTTTTGAAGACCAACAATAGAGTTTGTGTTGCATTATCTAGAGCTAGATTGGGATTTTATATTGCCGGTGATTTGAAATTACTTGCTAGACACAGCAAATTGTGGAATAGTATTAAAACATACTTATGCAATTTGAATGCTATAGGTAAGAATTTATTTGTATGTTTTCATTAAATTATGTACTACCCTAATTTAATTTAAAATAAATAAATGAATTATACTATTAAATCCATTTCAAACTGAACATATTGAATACATTTTAACGTGTATGTGTGGCAAGGTTTATAACTACTATGAACTTGGGGGGTTATCCATCCGGGAGCTAGTAGATGTGGCCGTTAGTCACTCCCAGTCGCATTCCGCAACTGGTAGCAACCAATGCGCCACGCCAAGCCACAATACCATGTATCATATGTAATACGAAGACAAATAAGTACCCTACACAACTTAATTTGACATTATATTGTTTCACTTTCTATAGATTTTATTACATTTTTGTTTTTAAATTTGACATCTAATTATATTTGAGATAATTGAGAACCTTTTTTTCCTATTCTTAGCTCCTACAAATTTTTCATTTTATCGTGTGGCTCACAACTTATTGCTGGCTATCCCTGATATATTGTATTATAATAAATAGGTAATTCCTTTTTGTGTTTATGATATAGGCCCAAAATTATTGTTGAAGTGTCAAATTCATAACAAAGTTATAGGAAGTGCCTCAAATGGTTCAGATTTTCAAAGCCTTGCATGTCAATTAATATGTAATGTTAAACTTTCTTGTGGGCATTTATGTAAGAAATTATGTCATATTGAAGATAGTGAACATTTAATGGTGAAGTGTTTAAATATCTGTAATAGGTAAACAATTTTAATCATTCAATTATTAACTCTGTTAATCAATAGTTTTAAACATTAATCTTTAATGTCTTGTTTAGGAAATGCCCTAGAAATCATCAGTGTCGTAAATTGTGCCACGAAGAGTGTTCATGTCAAGTGTTAATTAGTGAAAATAACGATTGTGGTCATCTTATTCAAGGAAAATGCAGTGATAAAGAAAATATTAAATGTGATATAAAGGTTTATTTTCTTTATTTAAAGTCCATTTAACAATAATTTTATCTATTATCTTAATTTTTGATGATTGCTTATGTCTAGGTAAAAAAAATATTAAGTTGTGGGCATACAGTTGAGAAAAAATGCTATGAACAATTTGATTGCATTGAATTATGTAACAAACCAAACTCAAGTTGTATATTTAAGCATTTATGCAAAAAACCATGTGGTGTAAATTGTGGTTCATGTGCAAATCTTATTCCTATAATAATGAAATGTGGACATATTTCAGAATTCTCTTGTTCTCAAGAACCAGACACAGTAAAATGTTTAGAATGCAAGGTACAGTTATAACAAATACTACCACATCATGTTCATCTAATTTTAGTTAGAGTTGTAAGTAGGGTGCAGATTTTTTTAGATTTTACTTATATTTATTGTCTTAACACAGCTGAACAGACATAAATTGTAGATGGCTCATTACAGAACTTGTAGAAAATAATTTATTTTTAAGATTAGAGAATATTCAGGCTATATTACAGTGTATTGTATTACTGTTCATTAAAAAATCATAATAGTTTATTTCTTGTGTAGTATTTATTTCTCTGTAGGAAAAAAAATTTAAATTGATGGTAATCGTTCAACAAATATTTTGTCATTGAATTAGAAATTGTTTAATTGCTTAATTGACTGAATTAAAATAATATATGAATGAAAAGGGGTTTAGTAATTATTTTCAAATTCATGCATATTATTTACATATTGTGTGTTTAATGGATGGTAATGTAAATATTATTGTTAATGTATAAAGCTTAGTTTACATACTATAATACTATGTTTCTTATTGTACCTTGTTTACCGATAAAAAAAAATTGAAGTGAGATCTTTAGATTCTTTTACCAGTTTCAGGGTTATTTAGAAAATGTTTTTAGGTTTTTAGAGCACAGTAGAACTATATTTTAAACAAGAACCTAAAAATCCACTTTTAAGCTATAAGTAATGATGATACTATGATACAGAATTTCATGAACAACTTTGTAGTAGATACTAATATGTGTACAACCCTAATTGAAAATACTATTAGTTCTTGTACATAATTATGTTGTACAATTGTTTATATTCTTAACAATTTAATGAAAAAAATCAGTGCGATAAATAATTTATGAACTTTAGTGTATTATTATTATGATTTATGAAAAACTGTTTACTATTTAACTAGCATTGATATACTTACTTGATGATCATACTAATTTTGTTATACGGTTATTGTTATTTTTTTTTTCACTAAATGGTTTAATCTATTTAGTTTCCTAAGTACAACATAGAAAAATTGTCTTCATAAAAATACTAAAAAAAACATTTCCAACACCTCCCTTCTTTATCCCTACTAATTGTGTCACTGATACTCAAGGTAATACTATGTGTACATGTCTACATTTTAAAACTACATATTTTTATTTCCCGTTTATATTGAATTTAATAAATGCATTTTCATTTTTGTTTTATTCAGGTGAATTATGGAATCAACAATGTATAAAAAAATAACATTTTAAGCAAATAGTGTTTCTCGACTGATATAATATTTAATTGGATAATTCAATTTTATGAAAATTACTGTTGATAGTTTTTTACTATTTTATTTTATAACACTTTATGTATTACACAAATTTTATACAATTTGAAAAGTTTAAAGATAATAATAATGTTATTTTGTTTTTATTTTATTATTTTAATGTTAATAAAGGTATTGTGTCAGTTATTGGAAATTTAATTCTAATTAAATTTATGTTTTCATTATTTGGATGTATTAAAATAAAGTAGGTTTATATTACAATATAAAACATCCTACATTAAAAACTGTAGTTTGTATTGCAAATGTGAATATTAGAACCAGGGACTGGAAATGTACTGAAAAGAACTGGTTTTGGAGTCTAACCAGAAAGAGCATTTAAATATGTTAAAAACCAAAACTTCACCAGAACCCTTATTATTAAGTGATCTAAAATGTTTTTAAAATATTAATATTTTAAAGATTATAGTAGATAATATTAATATATATAAATATAATTATTGTGTGCATATATAAGGTTAAGTGGTTAGATTAACATTTTTTGTGAGAGTGGAACAGACTTTACAAACTTCTGGAACCCTCAGGCCCCAAGTTTCTGACTTGAAATAGCCATTAGAAAAATTTTAATTTTTGGTTTTACAATAATAATGTAATATTTAATATATAAAATTATTTAAAAATATTAAATAGAAATGTTTACTTTGACTAATAATAAACATATGATATATAAATCATACACTTTATAGTTTATATGGATATCATTTGATCAGCTTAAAATAAGATTCAAATAAAATAAGTCCCTACTACCTACTAATTAGTTATAAATTATAATTTATAAGTACTAGAATTGTTGTGATAAATAATGTATTATTGCAATTTAGAAACGAGGGTTTTTTAATTTATACCAAACAATTATTTAGAACAAGGAGACCAAACTCATACGGCCGCCTACTCGAGAATACGGACTTATTAATATATTAATAGGTGTAATGTGTACCTATGCGAAAATACTTCCCGTAATGAGTCGCGATGGAGAGTGTAGGGTATGTCCTGCGATCTCAAAGGTTGCTTCTTTAACCCGCGTAGTATAGAAATTATTCATGTTTTTTACGTTTTTTGGAAAATATATCCATATATTATGCATTATTTTGAACCATGCCCCATTATAAATGATAATTTATAGCTTGTCGCCTTGTCCAATTACGCATTCATACATTCAAGGTTAAATAAAAGGCAAGGGGCTTGTTGCACGATAGACTTTTCCGTACAACATAATAATAATACTAATAATTTGTTTTCTTAAGGTCGCCGCAAGACGCATATGTTTTAATTGATCATAAATTAAGTGCAACTACTGAGATAAACTCAAACAAACACTACTAAGAATCACATAGAATCCACAGGATCCAAGTACATATTACACATTACATCGTAACTTTGACCACGAGGTTACCAGGAGAAGAGTGCCTCTATAGCTTATTTTACTTATCATTGATATTAAGTACGTACAGAAAAAACATTGCAACGTATTTTAGTTATTTTTAGGAGAGATCAACGAGGGGGGTAGTAGAGAGAAAGAAATACAAAACGAGGACTACTACATTTGTATTGCGGGGGACCAACGGACACGTTACAACGAAGACCGACGATGTCTTGAGATGATGATGAGGTTGGTTAGCAGCTTGGCCCGCCACGGATTGCACTTGGCCCATCATTGTCGTAGCCGAAAAAAAGAAAAAAAAACAAAGTACTGGCGTAAAACCTCACGAGGTTAAATTATAATAATATAATATAATAATGAATAAAGTTTTATATTATAGTATATTATATCAACTACGTTGGAAAATATTAAAATAATTCATGCGACCGCATAGATTAGCTTGGTGATAAAAGATAATGTAATAATGTATACCTATGTACCCATGACTAAATTTACCTTTTCAATTAAAAATGATCGTTACTTGCCCAGCATTGGTTAGTATCATATAATTTGTACGACTGTTAGGTTATTGTATTGACTTGAAATCGTTTCGTTTTAGGAACGCCCATTTTAAGCTTCGTTGATGGCTGCATGTTCAAAATTATCAGGAGCATTGCAACCTTCAAAATATTAAATGTGCTTGTTCTGATCACGTGTATCGTTCAATTCATACTGTGACAACCACCAATGATATAAACCAGTGGTTTTCAACCTGGGGGTCGCCAAAAATAATAGATGAAATGATTTTTCCATTTTTTTTAAAAATAAAATAAAGTTAATTTTTAATTTTGTTTTATATAGAGAATTATAGATTATAGAACATGCTGAGGAGCGTATAATCTTAATTTTTTATTTATTATCTTATCGATAGCGGATATGGATTATTAAATTGTTCGTAACTCGTATCGTATACATAGGATAGGTATATTTGAACAATTTCAGTCGCAAATATTTATAATAATCAGTTCCTACTTAGGTGTCATTCGTGCAGTAGTGCAGTACATGTATCTCACGCGATATAAAGTACGTTACTATACTGTTTTAAAATGGAAAAGTATCCCATTAACAACAGTTTATGTATTATGTATTTTTTTATATTTAAATTTATTGTATATGCTTGTATTGTTTTAAAATAATGTTGTATAATGAATTAATTAAATTTTTAAGAGTAAATTAATCAAAATCGTATAACAAATAAATATTTTTTCAGTAATTAAATCAAATTTTGATGAATAAAACAACATTTTTTTTTGAAGGGGGGTCGCAGTACAAAAAAAATAAAAATGGGGGGTCGCGACCCAAAAAAGGTTGAAAACCACTGGTCTAGTGTCTAGACTCTAGAAACTAAACAAAGTATTAAGATAGTAGTGTATCATATTAATGCAGTTATTTATTAGTTTATCACTTTTTGCACGGCGAGGAACAATATTTTTAAACTAAAAAATGTATATCGAATATTAATATTTTGTTGAATTCGCTGACCACATCCACATCTACCAAAATGCGTTCTATTAAAACTCATAAACATTGTTGTGACAGGAAAATCTGACAAAGAAAATAAATGTTGTCTTGAACAATATTTTTAAACTTTACTTTTATGTATAGTTTACAGATGCTTGTTTTACACTTATAGTATAACATTTTTTATTTTTACTTTTTAATAAAAAAAATAAAACATTTTAATTCTGACATCAATTTTTTTTTAAAATTCTAAATGACCAATGTGTAAGTCTGGTTTTTAGAAAGACGTTAATAATAATAATTAAATAATGAAATTGAGTTTAATTTAGTTATATCTTTTGTATTTTAAATGTGCAATAAGTTTGAATAATAATAATGATAATTTTACAAGAGAATAATAATTATGGTTTATACAACTAAAAGAATATTATTAATTCAGCACATGGCAGATGCACAGTATGATTGCCGGCACACCGAAAAAATGTATATTAACAGGATATGTTAAATTTTGTATCATCTCATGTCGAATCGTTTCATAATAAGAAGGTTATACATGATGTGCGATGTGCATAATG
Source organism: Myzus persicae (assembly GCF_001856785.1). Classification (NCBI taxonomy): domain Eukaryota; kingdom Metazoa; phylum Arthropoda; class Insecta; order Hemiptera; family Aphididae; genus Myzus; species Myzus persicae. The sequence goes on from NW_019103942.1 coordinate 34,105, forward strand.
CATACCTATACTGTCATATTGATATATGTATATTTCATATACACATTTTTATTATTATGTTAATAATTAAATATTCTACAATCTATTTGACTTTAACACTATAGACACCACTTATCAGTTACCTATCTAATATATCTTATACACATCTTTTATACTTTTATATATAACATCTCAACATCTGTGTTCATCGCTTAAGTCTGTGCACAAAACTATAGGTATAATCGATGCACATACGTTATATACTATTTACAATAGTATAATTTACACTTACATTTGTAATATTGTTCTTGAACAATCGTTTTGTACCGATATGTATCGTAATAACTTATGAGCAGTGGAGTAGCGAGAAAACTTGGTGGCCGTAATGCCTATGCAGTACCTGTATAAGTAAGTAAGAGACGGAGGTCCTCTTTAACACATACACGTATAAATATTAATTATTAAGTAGTGATTCTAAGCAGCAGTGGATCTAAAGTTAGGGAAATGTGGGCCGACTATTTCAAGAGTCTACTTATTACCTAAGGATAAAATTGGATTAGAAATCTATACCTTGTAAAAAATAAACAATTTGTTGATTACGTGTAAAATGTTAGGTATAGGTATTAGGTACATTATATTTTTCAAATGTACCTATTCATAATTATCATTGAAAACTAGATTGAAAACATTAACATTTATTTTGTTTATTCTTATAGATTAAATGTATAGTTAAAATAATATATAATTTATAAATACGTTTTAATAAACACTGTGTTGGTACTGTATAGGTAGATACATATTATTATTTTATGATATAGCCATATGGGTAAAACTTTACTTTTTTTTTGTTTATGCTAAGGATTCAATGGCTCAAAAATGATTTTTTTCAGCCGTACATTTTTCAATATACTAACTAGCGAAAGTTCTGATAATTTTTTTTCAGTTATTGTGCGGCGAAGAAATGTTTTGGGTAATTAATATTTTACTCCGACTATAACTTCTTGGTTTCAGTTTTTAGGTTTCAGCGGTAGCACTACTCTGTTTAATGGTAGGTGGTGTATACAATTTCATACAGATTGGATAAATAAAAAAACATTTCTTTGGATCAAGGCATTAAAATTGTTTTATAGCCTTAGAAAAGTCTTTTTAAAACCTGTGAATTAATTAAGAAATTAATCTAAAAAACAAAAATGCATTCATTTTGAAACTGATCAACTGATTTATTTAAATTGTTACCTATAGGTACCCGTTTCATCGAAGAAATGTGCTACCATCAAATTTTATCAAGGCAACAAACGTTCCTATGGGTAGGTGCGTATCGTTCATATTTGATGATTTAATATATAATTTACTTTCTATTAAAACGATAAAATAATTAGAAATTGAATAAGTGTGGATTTGGTATATTATAGGCACATGACATTCATTTAAAGTAAATCCGAGGGTCCAATAAGTGTCCAACTGCCTATGGTCTGAAAAGAGGCAAAGTTACCAAGGTGCCAATTTTGTCAGCAAATATTAATTGTGGATCAGCTGACCTCCTGAATCCCCTCCTAGATCCACCCCTGATTCTAAGATTTAATACCTAGGTACCTAATAAGTATACCTAGATTTGGTTATAGAATAAATATATAGGTATAGGTACCTAATATATAAATATTATTTTACTACTTATATATTTATAAAAACAATGACGTTTAATACTATGTAACAAATATACTTAAAAATAACTTTTAGAGTCCAAGAAAACCTGTCAATACTCAATAACTTCTTCCATCTTTAATTGCAGTGCTCACTAATTTTTAATGGAAATATTGACAAACCACTCAGCCGTTTCTCTGCCATATCATACTCTGCAAATACATTTTTATTATTAGGTAGGTATTAATTATGAGAACCTATTCAGGTTTTAGTGTACACGTTCGCTATTGCCAACCCATTTTAGTTGTCAGAGATTGGTTCACATTTTCACAATAACCGTCTAGCTCTGTATATATTGATGATATTGAGTTACTGGAAATACTGACACTAGTGACACTCATTGTGATGTAGGTACTAATGTGAGTATTCTTAGTGTTTTTTTTTTCGTATTTGATATTATATCATGTATTAAGTACCTACCTACGTTTTAATGTTTGTTTTAACGTCCGAACAGCAGTGTTTAATTAACCCCGTTGTCTGATTTCAGTATACCTACCTACGTTATTGCTCCCTATAAAGTAGAAGTTTAACGTGTAGGGCCCACGCCCCACGCCCAAACAACACATAATTGCGTGCAAACATTATTTGCTATCCTTTGCTTACGTAAGTTTCTATGCCCGATGTTCGTGAGCGAATTACTAATAAATTATTATGTACCCTTAGAAACCACGGATATTATTCACATTATGCATAATTCAATTGCCAAATGTTTCATGCACGGGAACTGCGAGAAACGAGGCAAGATTGACGACTATATTAATAATATCTATAGAGCCATTACCCATGGCAGACTAGAGCAATAATTACAAAATTTGAAATTTAATATTATCTTAGGTAATAAAAGTCAACTATGGGAAACCACTTACACAATTAATCAGAATTTAAAAGTATAAAAGTGTACTTTAGTACATTACCCAAGCTAAAAAAATTTAGGAAATGCTCGGAGGGTTATCTAAATTTTTTGGAGGACTTAGCCCTTAATGTCTACCCTTATGACCACCTATGACTACTCCGAACATATTTTATATAGTAAATCATGAACAATGTTTTTTTAATGAGAAAAGCAACCGGCTAAAAAAAAGTATGCCGCTATCAAATACTCTAATTCTAATAGTTGGTACTCATCAACTTACCTACTGAAAGATTTGAACATTTATTACTGAATGATGGTTTATACATTAAAATATACAGTTGAATAATATACAGAACATGTATAAGAAAATGAAATGAAAATTTGTTGATTGCGCAACAAAAAATCAAACATTAAGTTCCAAAATATTGCACTCCGACGAATATTTAACACACCGTCATTTATCTCCTACCTACTTAAATCTGCATAGTGATTTTGCAATGAAAACTATTGAAGAAGAAGCACGCATCTTCTCTTTGATAGCGGTGACTTAAAATAAAATTACAATTTTAAATATACATTTAAATATAAAATATGATCATTTTATTAATAATCACCAAATCTCTATGTTCAACAGACAATAGTGATTTAGATTTCTCGAGACCTCGAATATTGAGTGCAACACACTTTTTTCGATTATCTAATTTCAATAGATTAAATTTAATGATTTATGACTATAGTAAAGATGAATTGATGGAGGGAATGGGAAGTCAGTAGGTATTCGCAGAGGATACTGTACTCGCCGGATCCTCCATTCCTCCATCTTGAAGTGAAGCCTATGCCAACACTTAATATTAATTAGGTATTTATTCCTAACGATATCGTAATACTCATATTGACCCTAAAATCTAAATCTTGAATTCATTTTTCAACAATATTTAATGATGGTGTCATTACAGCACAATATTATATTTACATTGATATAGGTTTATGAGCTGTTTATTTGTCTCATAGAGCGCGTGACCAGTCTCATATTTTTATAAAATTTACAATCTCCTTTTGTAGCTTTTAAGCTAAATCCCCTTCTGGAATTCCATCGGTCATCATTATTCAGTATGATGCAATTCGTTCACAACTGAACTTGCCAACATAGGTTACTCGACGTAAAGCGGTGGATATATCATTTCTTTACAGCCTTATCAATGGCCACATTAACTCACGGTATTTAATAGATAATATTCAGTTAAAGTCCTTCTTCATCATCACAGATGTTCCTCGCTTTTTAGGTTTTTCCATCTCATAATACTATTTTCCCAAAAAACTCACTCCTATCTCTTCTCTGATAGACTGATCCATAACATATGAAGTCACTTAAGTTCAGATACATGCATATTGATACGCATTGTTTTCTTTGATTTTACTTATTATATTATTACTATTATACTATCTTTGATCGTAGATATTACTATTTTATTGTCAGGTGACTGTAATCACTCATCACTGTAAATGGTGATCAAATGGTATCATATAATAAAAAACGTCATTAATTAATAAATCTAGGTATTTGTTATGAAATTGCTATTTAAAATTTTTAACTTTCGTTACTTCGTTCGCGAGATACAGCTTCTCAAAGTTTGGTGGTTTAAGGACTGACTAGGTGTTATAGTTTGTAAGATTTGAATATTGAATACAATGTGTCCCATAAGTTGTTATTATTGTTACCTATTAAAATATAAATAATTGAGAATATAATTCCACAAATATTTTTATGGTAGTCTATTAGACTTAAATTTTCACGAAATTGGATATTCATGCGTAAATTAACGATTTTCTCATTTTGTTGAAATTAAAAAAAAAAAAGGAATAATCGTACAAATAATTAAAATGTTTACAGAATGTTTAAACATGAATTTTATATAGGTATATATGGTATAGGTATAATTTCCAAAATATTTAGACTCTTATTGAGCTATTTGAAGGTAAATTTTTGATTTTTTTTTTATAATATCAAAAAACAATAAATAATATTTTGCTCGTAAACAAATTTGAAAATTTAATACACGGTTCCTCAAAACCATAAGTATGTAGTTAACATTGGACATTTTTTTTATCGAAAATTATTGAAAAAAGATCTAAAAAATCTCTTATATCTATTAATAGATCAATACGAGTAAAAATATTCAAATAAATATACCATTTATAGATTAATCCCATTATAAACATTTGGTCAACATTTAAAGTATTTACGGTAAGTCATTATTGAATTACAACAAAATAGGAAAATCGATATAGGTGTCTACCAAGGATAATTTTAATATTGATCCTACAACGTACCTGATAATTAAGTTGAACATTTAAGCATTGTTGCTACTATGAAATGTACAGACAAAAAACAACATACAACACTGTAAAATCATTACCTACTTATATTTATCGCTCTGTTCAGAATTTAAAATGTATGTTTAAAACGTCTAAAATTTGTATACATTTGAATAAGTAATAACCATCATGATTCTTGCAGTTTGCAAGTATGTATTTATAACACTTATTTTTCTTATAATATTTTTTTTTATAATGATAAATGGCATAAGAGCTTAGTAAAATATTTAAGAATTACACATGTTTGGGTTACTTTAAAATCGGCCCTGCTATAAAAGGGGTAAACAAGTCAATTTGACCCTGATCAGTGTTCATTTTTTATGAATAGGTAACGATGTATCAATATGTGAAAGTTACTGGAAACCACGATTGAAAATATTGGTAAATACATGAATTTAATATTGATGAATACATACAGACAATAAGCACGGATTACTAGTTAAAAATAAACGACTTTGTATACGTATACAATTTATATTAAAAAAAAAAAAACAAACAAAATTAAAATAATCTGGAGCCCAATAATCAAATTTTTTATACAGCTGAAAAAACGAGCTTTTAAATCGTTGTGCATCATACAATTTTAGCACCCCCCTGCTGATGCATATTTTCATCTCGGTCACGGGTTTGGCGATCGTCATCAAATCGAACGGGAACGGATACAATAGGTCGCTGGGGCCTGGGGATTGTTGTGTTGCGTATCATGGCACGTGATGTATATCAGATGAACTTAGACTCGCGTGTGTGTGCTTAGAGCGAGAGGAAGGCTGGTCGCGATAACAAGTTTTGCGTCGTGGCGGCGGTGGCGGCAGTACGGCTGGTTCTTGGTATTCCGGCTGCGGCTCGGGCGTCAGACGTGACGGGTCATCTTCTCTCACGACGATGGGAAATATAGAGAGTACGTCGAAATTGGATAAAGAATACCCCGTGACTGTAACATTGTGTGAAAAAAAGAAGAAAAAAAAAAACGTAGGATATATAAACCTGCAGCGCCCTGGCGTGTGGGTGTGTGTGTGTATACGAGATTGAGATAACCATGAGTCGTGCGTACCTATATATATATATACACACGGACATACGGTCACCGGGTCACCATAGCTACGGCGAAGCGACCTTTATTTGTCGTCTTTCTATATATAGTGCGAAAAAGTCCTTCCATCTCCTCCGAGTGTGATCGCGTATTCCGGAAGGATAAATTAAAAATATCTGTTTACCGCATAACTGCGGGCTACTGCAGCTGTACCCGTCTGCGACTTTCAATAAAGACCAATACTCTCGTATTACTGACGCGCTGTGCGGTGTATCCGTCGCCCGACTTAGAGTGGAGGTGCATGTTTCATCGGTGACTCAAAGCTCGAGATTTTTCTATTAAAGGGACTCCGATTTAGACCCTAGATTTTATATTAAGTAGGTATGAGTATACAAAACGAAAACAAAAATGTACGCTCGGACGGTACTTAATATTATTACTGTCTTGTTTTATATTCTACAGACGTTTTGTCTATGCCAATAATAATAATACAGGCTCTTAACAGTTGTAGAGCTGTATCGATTTTCAATACTGTTAAAATAAGTGTGTTATGTCCTCCATTGACATTGTCATCTCATTGTTTTTTTCATATTAGCTTATTTAAAAAATAAAACCTTAATTGTAAAATAAATTATACTACTTTATGTACAATATTATATATCTATATATCATAACAATGGGCTGTGTAGGTATGTGAATGGCGTAGGATGTAAAGATAATAAAACCTATACTAAGTCATAATTTTTTAGAAAACTTTCGATATTATAATAGGTTTTTTTTAAATTTTGTTTTTAACAGTATACAATTTCTAGAAATACTGACTTGGGAGGGAGCCGAGGTCTTTAGGTCCCCCTGAATCCGCCCCGGGTCATACATAACCATCCTAAATAATTACATCCACTCTGACTTCAAGGAAAATGGCAGTGGGACGCTTTATTTTATAAATAATAAAAGAAAAAAAACAAAGATAAATCAAAAATTAAATTAAGCTGCTTTTAGCGATCGTTTTTCTACTTAAATCGTTCAAAATATAAAGTATCCAGTAGTATTCAAAAGCACCTGGAAAAACAAACAAATAAAGCGGTAAAGTGGGTAATGCTCTGCTGTACAGTAGGTGTCTAGGGAGTCATTGTAATGGATGTGTTAAATTTGAATTCAATGATATAAAATCATTGTATACGAAAAACGATTTTGAGCGAAGACGGTTTGTTAGCCTATAGTTTACTAAGTAGGTACTTTTGATTCTGAGCGAAGCGATGAATGTATTGATTTTAAAATGATGTGTGGTTTTCTTTTTTTTTTTGTATGTCTGTCATCACATTTTGGGACGGTAAATGTGCTCCAATTTTCTAATATTGTAGGCTGACAGACCACCTTTGCTCAGAATCGTTTTTTGTTTACAATGATATTGATTTTATATCATTGAATTTAAATTTAACACTATCCATTACAGTGACTCACTTGTAACCTACTCCTACTGTACAAGCAGAGCGATATTTACTTTCCTGTTTTTTTTTTTTATTATTGATGACTCCCCCAAACTCTAAAGTCTCAACTAGATTCAATTTGGTAATAGCAATTAATCTCATAGGTTGAAACATTTTTACTGCTCCAAAAGGGAACGTTATACACAAACACATAATCCTACCACTAATACGTACAACTAATATTCGTAGCCTCATACACCTAGAATTTAAAAATCGGGAATGTTTTAAAATAAATGTATAATATAGTATTGTTTTTTTCTACAGTACTTAAGATTATAGGTATAAGAACTAAAAGTGTATTTTCAGTTTAAAATTATTTTTATAATTTAATACCAAATATTTTGAGATGAAATTGATTGTTTATTCATACTTAATACTAATTTTAGAAGATATGATAGTAGCAATTTCAAAATTATACCTTTTCAAATAATTTTTATTTGATACTTTTTTTTTAAAAAATCATTATTTTAAGAAAGTTCTTCAACTATGTTTCTTGTATTTTCTTTTGGGAATCCGAGTAATTTAAAAAGGGTCATCTAAACTTATCGAAGAAGAAATATTTCTATTCACTTATTGGGGTCAAAACTTGTAAGGAACAATAATAGTAAGTAATCTTAACTCGATTCCCATGAGTTAAGTGGATAAGAAATATGTTGAGTACCTATTCCATATTTTGTACTTGTTAATAAAAATGAATAATTTAAAAATATTTTTTTCGTCATAAAATAATACATACTAATTTTATTTTATTTAAATAGTTGGATTCTGTCTTTTTTTCTTATAAATATCTGATTATTATAAGCTGGTAAAGACTTAACAATCTTAATTGAATGATGTATAGTATAATAGTTAGTCGGTAGTATTAGTATAAGTAAATTAGTATATTACTGTTAAATATTTATAGCATTAATATTTCTATTAATAAATCTTGATATCTTGTAAACTCTATGAATAGAAGTATTTTTGTGCAATGAAAAATTAATGCTTTAATCAAGTAGAATCCACAGATCTTTATTATATGTGACTCACACGCATTTTTAATTCTTTTAATTGTTTAAGTTATAGTATAAATTTAAGCGTCAAAATGAAATGACATGAAACTTTTAGCAAGTAATTTTGATGACTCCAGGTAAAATATTTGCCACTTTAGATTTTAGTTTTAATGAGTCTGAAGAGGAGACGTGATAATCGAAAATATGTTTGCATCATCTGCAGTCTGCAGGTAATAACAGGGTATTTACTGAGGTGTCCGATATATCAGGTAAATCATTAGCGATTCTTATAGTAAGTTAAGGTGTAGTATCGCAAGGTTCTCATTTAGGCCCTCTGTAGTCTGTTCATGTCATTAATTTTATTTATTAATGATTTTATTGATAATAATATAATACCTTCATATTATATTGATACGTGGAGCGTCAAAATTACTTAACATTAAAATGAATAATAGGGGGCCTAAACGAGAACCTCGTGGTACACCTGAGCTTACCAATAAATTGGTCGAAGTGCAGAATGCAAATTTTGCAGCTTTTGTATGAAAATTCAAATGAGATTTAATCCAATCAAAACATTATTTAATATATACAGGGGGAGGGGAGAAAAACATTTTTTTCTTCACACCAAAAAAGTTATTAAATGTAATTTTCTGGTGTTGTCTATAATTTAGTATATTTTCTACATTTTATAAAACTGATTACAATATATGTGTGTATTTTTTTTTTAATATCAATATTATTATAACTTTAATATTTTGTTAGGTAATGAACAACTGTAGGTACACTTGCAGAATGCATCCATTTCAAGTAAATAATGTCTGTTATGATGGTATTATACAAATTGAATATACTTTATAATATAATTAATATCATAATTTATATTTACTCTGTAATAATATCCATATAGGATATTATTTAATATTAATATGAATCGATGTCGTTATTGTTTGGATTTAGTTGCTAATTAATAATAATATTCTATCGACATATTATGACTGTGAGGAAAATGGAAATTATTGACGAATCCATTATTCTAACTTTCTAAGAGAAAAAAACATAACTATGCGACACCATCACTAATAATTTGTGTTTGGTATTTGAGAATGGTTGATTTGGATGCTGGAATGACAATACTATTTAATATGTTTAGCTGGAAACCAAAATTATTGTTTTTAAAAATTGTCAATCAAATTTTAGAATACACATATAACTGCGGGTAGAAGTCGTTATTTTATTTTTAGATTGCCCTTTGGCTAGAACATCAAAATACAATTGTTGATCATAATATTATTATATAGGTACAATTATATAGCACCAAACCGGAACATTTCGCATCGTGTAATTGACCTTACTCGGAACTCTGATAGTGGGCTATGCTGTTTCGCAGTGATTTTGACTGGTAGATGGGTTAGGGGGGGGGGGAGTGATACGGTGATTAAATAGGAAACGGCTTATTTCGGCGAAACATAAATCGAGCATTTGGTTCGTGACAAACGGCTGTTGTAACCACCGCGATGTATAGGTATACCGTCTCCGAAGACCATTTACTAATGCTAATTGATAGCGTTGGATTACACCTGATCGATTGAAAGCCATTTTGACAGATAGGAAGTTGAAGATTTGTCGATCTACACCTCCCTAATACCTATGTTTGCTTATATGCATTTAATCGTGTGTGTTGTAACAATGTTGCAAACTGAAGCCATTTATAGGCAGACTTCTTGAAACCGTCATCGTCTTGTAGTCTTGAAAAAAACTCCCAATATGTGTATTGCATTGTAGCAACGGATTGTCGGTTCAGCCGATACGATGTGTTTGATATTATAATATGAAATAAACAATAACATCGATTTTCAGATCTCATCTAACCCAACCCTACTGTACCTAATTATCAATGCTTATTATTGTTTTAGTTAATGGATATTAATATAAGATATCGATTAATTCTTAATTACTTTCTCCGTAGCGTTATTAATTATTATTATTGCATAATATATTAATGTAAATTTATTGTAATTATTACATTATGAATCACAACAAAATATTATGATCAAAGCAATTAGTTGATGATTCAAGTAAAAAGGTAACATTTGTAATCTATATAATCATTAATAACCTTAACAATTGAGTTCAACTTATACTAACGATGAAATAGGTAGGGACTAAAAAAATCAACAGAACATAGATTAGGAAAGTTTTTTTAATTTCATAAAATACTATATTAAGATGCTTAGCCTATTTTTAGGCTATGCAAGTTACTACACATTTATTATACAGTTAATATGTACACAGACTTATCCATATCTTAAATTCTAAGTTTCAACATTTTTATTTTATACAATTACGCAATAGCTAGTAAATTTTGAGCTTTAATTATTGTGTCATATATTTGGCTTGTAAGGTATAACTAATACAAAAAGTTTAATATGTTGAGACCATCATTTTAGTCACATATACATTAAATCGTGTATAATATTATTGTTATGACTTTTAACGGAAAGAATTATTGTAATGTATGTTTTTATTTCGATCAACTTTGCACAACTCTGAAATACTTTGCTGAAACAGCAATTTGAGTATTTCTTTGCCCCTTTAAAAAGTTTATGTTCAAGATACATGGTTTGTACAATTTGTCCTCACAGAAAACCATACATCATTATTATATTGTAGATTATCAATAATTTCTTTTTGTTTTGATTTTAAGTAATATGTAATAGCACATAGTGTTATATTTTAATTTATTAGAGTGTATATTGAATGTTGTTGAACGAAGGGAGTTCATTTTGGACGGAGAGACAAGTGGTAAACAGTGGTAAACCTTCTTCACTATATATTAACTTTTTATTTATTTATTTTTTTTTGGTTCAAAAAGTGTTACGCAGAACATTTAAAATGAATCATGGAAAAAGTTCGTGAAAAATATCTACGAGACTAGTTTACGTTCACGTATTATAATATATTGTTTGCTGGCCGAGACGAAAAATCACAAACCCACATTGCTATAAATCGAGCGAATAGTAAATGGCACAACATCAAGAGTCATATAAAACTAGATTTTTTGTTGCAAATGTTTGAAGTTTTTCTAGCAAGTCAATAATTTGTAATCTTTTTTGTTGACATGTTTGATTGAAATTGTTAAGTTTCTCAGATGCAGAAACATATCTCAAGTAAGTAATACATATTATCATTCGTTTTAAGCAGAGTAGTTGATTAATAATAATGGGGGCAGTTGGGCTTTATTAAAATTTTTAGAATTACAAATTATTGATTACGATTTATAACTAACTGGGTACTTAGTTATTATTAGGTATTACTGTTTTGTTATTGTATACTTTGATATGAGGTTAAATTCCATATACTTTCATAATTATATTTTTATATTTTATTCTAAACATTAAACTTCAATATAAAATGTCAAAAATCATAGATAAATTAGTAATCAACTTATTATTATTATTTTTTTTTATACTGTCTGAATTAAGTTTTTTGTAAGTAATTTTTTTCTTTGTGGCTTATGTTATGTTTACATTTTGAGAGAAAATAATTAATTTTCGATTATTATTAATATTAAATGGTTAAATACAATAAATATATGCTGTTTTTATTTGTTAATAAAAGCAAAAATTTAATAATTTTAGTCGTTATTAGTGACATAATAAAGAATCGTAGAATTTCAATTTATTCATTATCTTGTGATCCAAAATTAATTTCTCTTTTATTAATAATAATATCTTCAATGCCTTTTGCTACTGTCTTTGTTTGACTTGACTAATAAATAATCTGAAATTCCAAAGCATTATCTTTTCACCACAAAGTTTTAATAAACCATCAAAAGCGTCACTAGACTAAGGAAAGACACGGTGGGTATAAATGCGGCTGTTCTTTCGAAGGCGGCGGATGAATAACTTTCTACAGTAGGTATATATAGTGTACAGGTCGGTGAAAAAAAAATCGGCGATAAGACTCTTTTGATTTTAATTAATACTCACTGATCCCTTTTATTTATTTCTGATAAATGTATATATATATAGAATGGAGCGCCTACCGCCGTGGGCATGGAAAGGCAAAGAGTTGGTTACACGTAAAACTGGTGATAGGATCCACGACCCTTTGGAGATCCGGTGACCGGAACAAATCCTTTTGTCTGCAGTGTACGACCTATCAGGATAGACGCAAAGAACACACCTACTTGCCCATTCTATTTTCGAACCGCTCGCATCAACAAGCTCGGACCCATCCAAATATTATTTATTATGGTAATACAAACCCGGAGCTATAATATCAGAGCGAGGAGTGCCGTTAATCGGGGATTACATATTTCCCAACGGCCAGACTATATGTGTACCGAAGATTGAACACTTTAGAGACATTTTACTTAAACATTGAAACGATAGTTATGTGAGGACTAAAAAGGATTAAGTCTTTCAATCCTTTAAATAATTTTCATCAAAAGCTAGTTCGTTCAACGCCTACTGAAAACATGCAATTGTTAGAAGAGTGTTAAAAAAATATCTATAAAATATTAACTAATGTTATATTAAAATAGTAAATTGTTGTTAATGGATTCGATTTTACTCGTATACAAACTTAAATAATAGTTTAATACTATTTATACGGTAATCATATAGGAATAATTTAAAGTTTTTATTACTTATGTAAGTATTTTAAAAAATATTATGCAAAACAATAAATGTTCAGTTGTTTAGAATTCAAGTATTATTTTTAATGACAATTGTTTTGGTCGAATTCGAATTAAATAATGAATCTGAGAGATAGTGTTTATTAAATCTGATGAAATGCAGTTATTTAAGCCTATTTAATTAAAAAAAACTAGATTATACTATGTAAAATATACAATTATAAAAAATTATAAAATTATATTATGCCAAAACTTGATATTACGAAAAAATTGCAAATTTATTAAAATGACACTCACTTTCTAATACCCAGTGTACTCCATATTTTGAAACGTTAAAATTAAAATTTGGATTCTCCTTGCTCAGCTCAAAAGAGAGGGAGTGGCTTATTTCCCTAATTGATAATTAGACTTCAAAATATTAGTAATCATCAAATATCAATATAGAGAATTACATTTTTTGAGAATTTAATAAACATTTTGAGTTCAACGATGACTCATATAATAGGTACCTGGGACGTATTGTACATCATGTTACGTCGATTTTGCAAATTGTTGCAGTCAATCACGATTCAATTATTTCGTTTTTTCTTGATTTGTAGCTTGTTTCAACCCATGAAAATTACACAAATCAACCCAATTCATCTAAAGTATAAATTGTTTATAATGACGTTCGAGGGACAAGGGAAATAGGTCATAATAACCGATAGTCATGACTACCGATAAAATTTAACATTTAAACTTACCTATCTATGGATTTTTCGGGTCCTTTACTTTAAGGTCATAAAACCCGATATGTCACTACGACCGGTTTCATTATAAACGATTTCTACTGTACTTATTTAATACAAATTTGCAAAGACAAAAAAGCAGGGTCACCCTAACCAAGGAATTGGTGTTAGTCGATTACTATATACTATGAAATTTTAAACTAAATTGTCGGGTTCACGTATTGGGTATTTGGGTTTAACATATACAATATAAATAATATTTTCTTCGCCTTTTATACCATGCTTGTGTATATTATGTGTTTATTAAAGAAAAGAAAAACTTTGCATTTATTAAAAACTGTTCATTTTTTTTTGTTTTTTTGTAACTGGCAAATAGAATCAGATAATTGCAAAAGTATTTTTATATTGGGTTGTAGATCGGTATAGCGATAAAGTGATTCTATAGCAGACATGGGTTTGGTTACGTATTTTGTTTCCATTGTTCCGTCTATATAAACAGCTCAGCTCTGAGTGTAGAGGTAGTACCATTCTAGAGATCTTGTGCATACACTATAGCGGCTTTTAAAATACTTTTGTCATCATAAATATTGAAGTTGGCAGGAATAAGTCCTTCGAGGGGCGTAATATCAACTAGTCTTTGATTGAAACGTGTATCCGATGCAATTATAAAATCAAAAACGAAATAAAGACAGAACACTTGAAGTACATTTATGGGTTTTCAGAGGTAAGATTTACTTTAAAAGTCTGTCTTTTATAAATTCGAGACATTTTTATTTCTACATCAACACTGTTTCCAAATTTAATAATATTATTAAACATTTGTTTAAATTGACCATCTGCATTATCACGTAAACTCGGTAGAGCACTTTTTATAACCAAAACATCTGTTAATGCTTTTGACAGATCTTGTTGTTTGCTTTGTAAAGCAATACTTAGTTGCACAGTGTAAGCAAAGCAAACTGCTGTAACTTCTAGAGATATCAAAAAATCACTGTTTGTGAGAGAATTTAAGTATAATGTTGCCTAACTAGAAGTTTCAAGGTTTACTTCTTGTTGAAGGTGTTCAAACGCATTTACTTATTAACATTTGTAGGGCAATTTCCATATTTAAAAACAATACAAAAAAGGATGTAATAACAGTAATGTACTGAATCACTTCTAAAATTGGCAAATGCTAATTAATAGCTAGTAGTTACTACCTATAATACTATATGTATATATTATGATGAAACAATGAACAAACAAATAAGTATACATGCTACATTGTTGTAAATTAAAGTGCTATTGAGCTCTCTGGTGAATAAAATTCCCCACTGACTATTTTGGTTAGATATGTTAAAATATTTTTCTCAATTTTTTCTTTAATTATTACTTAATTTTTCATAATATCGTTTTATTTTTATGTTGAATAATTTGTTTACTAAATTAAATAAAGTTATAATATATATAATATTTATACATATATATTATAATAACTATGAAGACGTTTAAATATACAAGTACGCGAGTTTAAATTATGTACAGTTCAACAAATTTTCCATTTAAAAATAATATTTGATGAAACATTGTTTTTAGTATTCAAAATAAAATTTATATTATTAATGAACGTCATAAACATGTGTTGTATTAACATAATTTTATTTGTATAGTAGGTAAACGTGATAACGTATGGAACATGGCCATAAGTCAATTTCCCTGCAACCTGACGTGGACCAGTTTATCCTTAATCGTTAATTTATGACAGAAAAATGTTTTTCATTTTATAAAAAAAGTAATATTTTCAAAACAATGTATATGAATCGCTCGATACGGTTATTTACCTTAAAACTGAGGCCCCACGAGTTTTTGAACGTCGTGGTTGTCAGTTATGAAAAGGATAAAAACTGGTTTGGAAATATTGTTTCTAAACTTAGATACTTGTGTAAACTATATTATGAAGTCACCACAATAACAACTTACAGGTAACAAAAAAGTAAGTGACTCACAGCATAAAAAATACAATATTTATCTAGGTTCATACATACTTTTAGATTTTGACCATGGAATAAAAGGACATTCAAAGGAGTTAGTAGCGGCAAGACCAATGCTTTGATGACAAGTGCATAAAAAAATATTACTACCTATATATATATACTATAATTGTTTACAATGTATATATGTATGCAGTGGATTTTGTGTTTTCCCACCAAAGGGCTTCTTTCCACGAGAGAACCTGTCAAAAGCACAATGCGTAATACAAAGGGGAAAAACTGTTTGTGGCGATTTATTATAACACACGAGACTCTTGTACAAGTGATAAAATATTGCTTTTTATGATTGGCTGTGATTAAAATTAACAATATTTTCTTTACTGAAATTTGTATTTGATCTATTTTATCGTAGATCAATGAAGAAATTGATTTACACAGATGATAAATTTATATTTTTATGATAACACTTAATTGGGATTTTTTTTGTGTGCATTTGAAGAGTTTTCGATATGTTTGTTGCTTTTTTGATTTATTTAAAAATTAATTTCGAAGGCATGAAAGTGTTCAAATATTTACACTGAATTCGGCACTAAATCTATGTTGGACTAATTATAATATTTTAATTAAAAATATCACATTTTTCGACTAGATAAATTTAAAAAGTAAATAATATATATTTATGAATATCATTATTTAATATTTTAGTAAATTTATAATATATATTCATTTTTGGGATGGTTGTAAATTAATTTTTAGTGTTAGTAAACCCGACGTAATATACATATCATATTTTTTGAAAACAATGCTAGATTTATCAGTTAAGATGAATGAACAGCTAGTAGTGTGAAAGTTAAGTGCAGCAGTATTATGTTGTATATATATATACATATTAGACGATGTAATTTTTGTTTTTGTATTTTAAAGAAAGCGCCTAATGGATATAAAAATAATGGGATGAAAGAGATGTAGAGATAGATAGAGACAGAGAGAGAGAGGATTAAAATGAGATATTATAATATTTTTTTGTTAAGTGTATAAATGTATATGAACATTTGTATTATATTCTCAGAAATTACGTACTACGATTTAATGTGCTTTTCAAATGTCCAATAAGTGTTCGGAGAACGTAACAAACGTCAGACGTGGTGTAAGTATACTTCATTGCAAAACATTTTATATGATTTAAAATTTTTTTGAAACAAAAATGATTTCTATTTCTGTAATTTATTATTTTAATAATATGTTATTTGCAACCACCAGCGCCGCTGGGTGCAACTTCATCTTTGAAATGTAACATTAACCTTTTATTTTGGAGTAGGTACCATACGAGTTATTTTGCATGACATTCGTTTGGTCCGTATATTATATATTATATACCAGCTACGCAGATATTGAGTGATCCTTATAACACAATAAACTCTCATTATTTCAAAAACCATTAGTGTTTTTGAAAATATTATGTCTACATAATCTTAAAAGATTAAAAAACAAATTTTTTGAACCTACTATTTGTATCGTTATAATATTTTAATTTCCATCAATGGATGGCCACTTTTTCACATTTCATTTCAACCCTGTCGGAAATATTGTAAATTATATTTTATTTCTTATAACATATTTATAAATTCACAACATCAATTTAATATAGATTATAATATATTTGATTATACAGCTACAATATTAAAAAATTTTTTTTTCCTAATCATATCATACAATTTCAATTCTTTATCCAATAAGCAAAGTATTTTTTGGTGTAATTTTATGTATAAAAATCGATTTTTGGACAAGGAGCTTATGATTTATGTGATGAGCAAAGTGGGGTGGTAAAGGGGTACCCCGAAAAATATTGGCTACTAATACGATCATCAAAACTTTAAATAACTATATAACTAATAATTAAAATTGTATTTGTATAGGTCGAAATACTACGAATAATATTCTGTTTATGAAATGAAATGAAAAATGAATGTTGTAGTTCAAAAGAGTAATAAAATTAAAAAGTAATAAAAATAAAATTTTTTCCAAAAATTGTGTGTGTAAGGACTTAAAGTTATGTAAATCAAACATTTTCGAAAACGTTTGTATTTTCTGAAATAATGAATGTCTAATGTTAAATGGATTACCACGTATAATAATACATCTATACTGAATAAATAATCCGTAATAACACTGCTATTATAATCACTACAACAGTCGTGACAGAACCATTCTCCAATTGTTATTATTTTCTGCCGTTCTTGCGATCGGATCAAACGACAGATTTGCCAAAAATAATATACTAAATAATATTATAACGAACACACGTTGAACATCGACGCGGAAAAGCTGCATAGCGTTCTCGGAGTGGAGGCATAACCGTTAATTGGACGAAATTCATTCTCCAATACGACCGATGGCTGTCAGAATGGTAACTTGGGTCGGATGATGCGATGCGTGCAGTAATACGACAGCATATATATATAGATATATGTTAAGTCGTATATGAATGTAATTGGAGTGCTGTGCGTTTTTACCGCCGGCTAAATCCGCGCGCAAAGCTGCAGGATTATAGAAATCGCGAATTATAACTAAAATGTGTTTTTCTGCTCAGGACAGGTGTACAATCGCCGCAAGGAGAGAGAACGGAAAACGGAAATAAAAATCCAAAAGCGACTACTCGTTTTGATCGTAATTTATCGATATATTATTGTAGACATGATGGTTATCGATTGTCTTGTATTCTAGTCTCTGGTGGGATGAATGTGATTGACGATTGTAGTCGATTGTGGAATATTGTTGTTGGATTAAATACCCTACGTTGTAGGCAGTAAATATCTTGGTATTCCCTCTCAAATGAATACGTTTATAATTTGTCCGATTAATGAATAAAAAAATAATTTAAATAATCTGTTTTAACTTTCTTTACAAATTTTCATGAACAAATCTATGGTAATTTCATTATTATTATTATTATTTCTTTTAAAACTTTTAATATTGGCACTAACAGGGAAAGGTGATAACATATTTTTTGCTAAATTTCTATCGAGTATTTTTTATTAAAACGAAAATTATTCAAAAACAAAATAGAATTAATTTAAGTAAAGTAAAAATCAAAAATCTTTTAACTGTTATTACAATAAGCTATACCAA
The DNA here is from genome assembly GCF_001856785.1 of Myzus persicae. NCBI lineage: Eukaryota > Metazoa > Arthropoda > Insecta > Hemiptera > Aphididae > Myzus > Myzus persicae. Next base: position 52,989 of record NW_019103942.1, read on the forward strand.
GACAATATTTTAGTAATTACCATAGGCCTATAAAAATGTTGATGAATAATACACCTAGTAATGACTTTTTATATTTTATCATTCATACGAAAATGGTTTTGTATTTATATTTTGTCAATCGTGTGGCTGTGTTTGAAATGATCAAAGCATGCGAGTAATGTTGTAGCTCAAATTGTTTTGTCAACGTGATAATGAGCATGAATCATAATTAATGCACATGTTTATAGTAAGGTGGACTTTAACGTGAATTCTGAATATTTAAAAGAAAGAAAGAATTAACATACAATTAAAATGTCATTGAAATTAGCTTACGGATACACGAGACAGTAGGTATTTAATGTTTTTTTTCCCCAGCAGGTTCGTGTTTAAAATTTACCTCATTTCTAACTGCATGGAAAGTATGCACCCTTTTTTTAAATCGTTTAAATAAGAGCGGTATGAGGGTGGTGCAGTAGATATGAAAGCATTTTTGTCGCGGGTCGTTTAAAATGAAAAACTAACAAAATACGAGGTGAAAAAAAATATATATGAAATTACCATGCCCAGGTTATTAAAGTTTGACGGTATTTTTTGCACTCCGCCCGCTCCAGCCAACGTTGTTTAATTTTAAGCTAAATCCTGACTTACATTTTTATTTTATCACATTTATTTTGTTAATGGCCTGGTTCTTTTCTTTGCTCGGTGATTAACACAGAGCGGCTACCAAGCAAAATATATTAAATTGTTTAGATTTGAATACGTTTAATATTATTATTATACATAGGTAGTTTCTTAAGTGATAAGTACCTAGGTATAGTTGTTTCCTATAGAGTTGGAAAGGATTTTAATTTTACGAGAAATTCACTTCTTTTTAATACTTTTAAATTTAAATTAGATTATTAGATTTATTTAGTACCCATTACGGAAGCATAAATTATCAAACCGTCCGTTTTCAACTGTCAATTGGAATTGAAAATTAAATCTCTTTGTTGGTTAATTATTAAAAATCATAATACGAATATCATTCACACGATGTTAGGAAGATAATATTCTGTGATCTAGAATAATTTTAGTACCTATTAGTTATTTAAGTTCTAGAATGATTGAAGTATAAATTTAACTGATAAAACTTTTATAATTGTATAATAACAACAACTCAACAATTTTGAACTTATATCATCAGCTACATTTACTGCTATCTTTGCCATCTATATTATATATTATATATGAACCGTGTGTTCATTATGAAACAAACTGTATACTTGGGATAGTGTGTACATGACATGTAATTCTCACTTGACTCGAGAATTGAACAGCGTTAAGTATAAGTACTTACAATTAGGTGAATAGTTCTTTTTAACTCATTCTGCGTATAATGCTATGTATTCTTTCCGTTGTCCGGTACTTTGATAATGACCAAAATAAATTTTATTCTCATGAAATGTAAGATTTTTACTGTACCTACAGTCCCTATTTAAAACTGTTTTTACAACTTATAAAATTAAAATTGAAACCCAAAAGTGGAATATTTATAATATGCTAAAATTGTTTTTAATTTAAAATTAAGTATTTATTAATATTTTATTGATGTTTTATCTTATCTAAAATTTACAATGAAAACATATTTAGTGAATAACACTGTACATTCAATTTAGTGGTTCACACCGAGTTCTACAAAGTTTTGATACAGTGATTGATATTTAATGATAATAAAACAAATGTATGCTCATATTACATTAAAAAAAAATTATAATTTTAACATATTGTTTTAAGTTTTTATAGATTGTTTGTTATATATCAATTGCTTTATTAATTTTGATAATATTATAACCATTATAGATATTTTTCATCGCTACCAAACGATTATAAATTTTATTTTCACAGAGCCTTATATTATAGGTTGACCCTAGAATGAAACAAATTCTAAATATCTAAAATGCTTTTAAAGAGGCACATGATTATTAATTATTACAACGTATTAAATATGCATTACCTTATGAGTAGAGTACGTATAGTGAAAGGTAATTGTTTTCTGAAAAACTTTCCGAGTACTTTACATGCCATCAAGTCAAACGTCGTATACTGTACCTACATATTATACCATGTGGGTTGAGAGGATTTACGAATTCCGCGATATTCACTATAGGGGTAAAAGGTTTTTGTTGATAAAGAAGAAGGAGGATTGTACGAAGAAGAAAAAAATAAACGTACAATGACGAATATTTACAGGAATAAAACTTTCAGACCTTTACGACAGCCCGTTCAATGCACCACCGGCGTCAAATAATTTGTTACGAGGAAAATGTTTCACGTCTGTTTACGCCTGTAGCATGTCTCGCACCTATTTGCCTGCACATGAAATACCACAAATATCCCAACATTTTTTATTTATTTTTTTATCAAGTTTCCTTCAGAAACCCGGAAGACATGAATCGTGTTGCAAGAACATACTTAACAAATCTCTTTCAGAGTGAAAAAAGTTAGAACTTCTGCGAGTTTTGGTATTGCCTATGTACATACAACATACGTAGGTATGCCACATTATATGATACAGAAATATTAACTTAATAAATACCACATTTAAAACACTTACATTTGAAATTTTATTAATTTTATTTTTATTAAACGTTCGATGAAATTGTTTTAATTCTCAATACTACTAGAATTTCTTTTATAAATATGAAATATAATTTATTTAGTCATAACATTCGTATTATTGTAATTACATAAATAGTTAGTACTTATACCTATCTATACATTTTTTTCGAAAGATAAACTTAGTTTTTTTTTAGTTCATAAACTTCCATTTCAAATTATATAAAATGTTAGTACAAAATTATTAAAATTCACACTGAAAGTCACATGTAATACAATAGATCTACAATAGATTGTACTATAAGAAAAATATAGGATTTTAAGTGTGTTTTTGGTTGTACATTTATATACATATATATATAATAAATTATATATTATAGCCATATAAAAATTTCAAGGCAATGTATTTATTTTTGCTTACAAAAATTGTATTAATCATAAAAATAGAACTGATAACATAAAGTATAAATTTCTAAATTAAATTTACATTCCCCATAGTATAAAGAAGAAAAAGACTTTCGTTTACACATTGAACTCACCGAACAATTTTTTCAGGTAAACAATATTGTGCAGGCCGTTACAAAAATTCTCTGTTTAATATCTACAATGTACATAGATAATTGGACCAGAAACGTACATATTCAATTGTAAAATACTTATGGGGGTTAATCAAACTAAGAAGGTAGGTACATGATTGTTCTCTGAAAAGTGAAAATGTTAATAAGTTAAAGAAATATTTTAAATCACTTACTAATGTAATACTGTAATAGCTGGATGTTTTAAATTGAACATGTGTTTTTAAACAGCTGTTGAGTTGGTCCCTCAGTTAAAATTAAATTAAAAACTTTGCCAAAAACGTGCAATTATGGTGAGTTTCTGGACAAAGCGCTAGGAGAAAATGTTTTCAGGGGTGTACAGGATGAAAAAATGAAACACATCAACTATCGCAGCGTGAACTAAACTTTAAGTCGGCATGTGAAATAGATATTAGTATGGAATTAACATCGCCTGAACTTAAAACATTTTATGCAGAACCAGAAGCAAGTATCAACCATCACTAAAGATTCAGTAAGAAATTAAGTTTGGCTAATTATATGAGAAACAAAACTTAAAGGTAAAATTATGTGAATAAATCGTACAAGTTCGAATGTAGCTAATGTTACAGGTGTTAAAATAATAGTGTTCCTAAGAGTTATCCAGCTAAACAGAGGAAATGTTAATGCATTCACTTAAAACGATACGCATTTCGCACATGTCGTAACAAAGAAGTAAATGTAGTGGCATTATAGTAGAATTAATGTAGAATCGACCGTATTAGTCTATAATAGGAAACGTAATAGAGTGATGATGAAAATTATAATATGGATAAAGTAAATAATGCCAGAATTTAGAAATTTGCAACATGATTAATATCGTTAGTAGTAACCCATATTTGTCGAATTAGTGATGTACGGGGAGTTGTTTGAATTTGTTGTTGATCCTCTTAAAGAGAAAATGTAAGTGGACAATAAGGATATGAACGTGAGACAATCTGGTATTATAGAGCAAGTTACATTTAGTGAATGGGTTATTTCAGTGGTAAATGGTAATAGTTGGAAAATAATGAAATTTAATTCTTTTTTTATGAGGATCTTATAGAACATCATTGAATCGGAAGTGAATATTAAATAGTACCCTGCAGTACTACAGGTTACTCTGAGTTGAGGATATTTTTCTAGCTGTAGCAGATGGTACTCGTTTTACTGTCTTATAGACTTACCCAACACATATTTATAATTGTCTGTGTGTGACCAGAGTAAAAAACTAATAACGATAAACACTCAGAAGGGGTTGTTTAGATGTACTTGTTTATTTTTTGGGATAGCTACTGACCCAGCTCTTAACAAAAATTATGAATCAATTACGAAGGGTATTTCCATATACCTATGCTTATAGCTTAGATAATGTTATTATTTCCGAGGTGATTTTAATCATTGCGTAGTATATTTAGAAATAGTTTTGAAAGTGTTAAACGTGGATAATAATATCAGAGTTGAATTAAAAAAAATGTGAATGTCTAAGTTCAAGGTTGATTAATTATTAGGACAACAGTTAAGTAAGAATGGGATTAAACCATTAGAGATTATTAAATTATTTATTTATTTATTTATTTATATTATATTTACGGGTCTAGCCCTTTTGGAAAAACAAATTAATGGATTAATGTAAGAGCTATAGTAGAAGCATCAGTGTCAGCGATTATCACGCAGCTACGATAGTTAGGGAGGATAGGGTTGATAAATATTTTTATAAATTATAGTACATTTTTTTAAAAATATTGCCTCTGTGCTGAGACTCATTTATGATTTACAGTAAAAATGTAATAACTTAGTATGGTAAAATAGTTCATTATAGTTAAAAATAAATCCTATGTTAGAAATAAGTAGTTACTAACAAAAATCATGCACGTATATCTTCTCGTTGTATTTTGAAAGAATTCATTTCAAAAAATAAAATAGTAAAAATACCAAAAAAAATTTTAAAAAAAATTGCCGCTGTGTTCACATATTTTATGTGATATAGCTAGGAGATATTAAATAAAAATAATAATTTTCTCTTTATAGTCATACAATTTAATTATTAATTTAAATTCAATAATCTACCTTCTGCTTATTGAACGTCAAAATAATATTCAATAATAATCTGGATTTCCGATTGTATTGTGATAATAATCTATAGCATCATAAATTATATTATGTAAAAATAACAATTATATTAGGTACCTATATAATATATATAAAAATATTTTTTTCATATGCCCATTATAGGTACCTATATATTATATTATACGCAAGACATGGAATATAGAAATTATCTCAATAGGTATACCTTGTACTTACACTTTAAACAGTAAGCACTAAAAATCAATAGATAACTAAAAACTATATTAAGCAAAACAAACTTAATTCCGTACAATCTATTGTCAGTGTAAAAGAAAAAGTATCACCTTCACAAAAATAAACTCAAATTTACTAAAAGAAGAGTTTTAAACTTGTATTATGTATCAGAATAAGTAATTAAATTTTCGGAGTTTTAAGATTCAATCTAAACTTTTAAAAATCACGTTTAATTGAATTAATAAAACATCGCAGGGAGAAATTTAAATTTATCAAAAATAAAATATCTTACCACTTATATTATATTAAATGTGAATATACGCGTCATTGCAGACTTTAAATATTATAGAAATATCAACACTTTCATTATATCAATAAATAGATATGAAGAAAGAAGTATTAATTATTCTAAATGCACAAAAAATGTTTTATTACAATGTGTTTCTACATGAAGATTATAAAACGGTTGTTACATTCAGTTATTTGTCTTGACAGTATTGTGTTGAGAGTTGTAACAGATGGAAATAAAATCGTACAGGAAAATCTAAACATATTAATGTGCTAAAAAACGTGACTATAAGTGTTATCACATAATAAATACATAACTAATATAATATATTATTGGTTCAAATTAGTAAAATTTTAGTTCGTCGATCAACCAATACGAGAACACGTGTTTGGGAAGTCACCTAACTCGTGCTAAACTATACTATATTTAACCTACATTCAAGCTCAATGGGCTCCAATTCAAAATAGGATAATAATATACTAAAGCATATTTGACTCATAAATGTACCTACAAGATTATTTATTCATTTCGTCAGGTATCTAAATCATTTAGCTACAATTTATACTAATACTAATTGGAAGTTTGACTGTGCATCACGTCATCATATTTTTCCTTTTACCTAATTATATGTAGGTACCTACTGGACTTTTTCACCACGAAGTTTTTATACCTCGAACTTTTTGGTAATATACCATATTTTTTGAGCGAGTCATATAAAATTGAGATGTACCTACAGCATCGAGTGTGTGGGCAACGGGCATTTGAGAGAGACGGGCAAACAAATGTAAGTTATCGAGACTTGACCGTTAATAATTATAAATGATGAGTACGATATTATAACAATAACACATTTCAAACATATGATGTTGATGTTAATATTTTTTTTCGTTTCGAACGTCCGTCTCTACGGTTGAAGTCTAAAGCTGCTCGTTATACACACTACACCACTAATCACAATCATTTATATGATATATCTAATTATAAAATCATACCCCCCGAGCTAGAGGGTATCCACACTGGTGGGCCTCCCTCCTCACGTCATTCATGTTGTTCCTTTATTATTATCAAATTTACTTATTGTATGTATATAAATATTACAGATTGTAAATATTCTATTTTATCTAATAAATAATAAAAAAAAAAAAATCATAAGACCGCAAGTGGCAACCTGTTTATCATTTGAACCATTCTCGGGAACGTTAGTCGACCACGATGTATAAGCATAATGCTATCTACGTGTTTATTTAATGTCAGTTCGCTGCTCGAAGTCCGTCTGCGATTCACTCGGTATTTGCAACAACAGATAATATATTGTTATTATTATTATTGTACCTACCTACTCGATTGATTGGCACATAAATCGTGCAATCCGACCAGATGTGGGTATACTATTTTACATTCGTCCGTACAAATTGCACCCGGAATTATATTATATTTTATGTATGCGGCGTGCGCCTTACACCTACCGACCGGTCATTACGCCGTCGTAGTGGGTTAACGCTAAATTGATTCGGCCCGCACGAGACATAACAATTGGGTAGGCAGCTCCCACCCATATGCACCGTAACGACGCACTTAAAACGCGTTTATAACAATTAATAATTTATAAATCGTGCCAGGTGACCATGCTGCACAGGCCACAGCTGATGAAGAACGAACGTAAGTAGGCAGTTATTTGTATTGTTTGAATGAGGAAATGTCCATTAGGTACTTGATACTCGATACGTAGCAAAGCGTTGGAACATCAAAACAAAAGTTTAAAACCGCTATAAATTGTACTATTTAACTATCATATTAATATTAAAAAAATAAATAATAAATAATAAATTTAATTTTAATAGTAAATTGTATTATCATACCGTTATTAATTATTATTATAAGTATCTACTATAAGAAATTATAACCAAGGAAAATGTTCTTTAAACTCGGATTTTATATTTGATTTGACATTGGTTGACATTTCTTTCAGATTTAATGATGTAATTTATTATGATTATATTAAATTAAATTAAACTACTATAATTCTAAGGTAATAAGGTTTTGCTAATGATTTTGCATACAGTTTCTTTGTTATTTTGTATTGTAGGTACTTAGATAGTTTTGTCGTCATTGCCAATAATTGGCATCAGTAATTTTAAATTATTGATGTTCTGACATGGTTATACCATTAACTCCAATACGTACTTGTAAATAAAGTTACTCACAAGTGTTTACATTTATACTTTAAAAAGTACAAAATCATATTCATTTCTGTCAAGTCTAACTAACATGTTACATTTATTACGTATTAATAGTGGGACATTATAAATGGGAAACATATTGTACTAACGTGATTTAATGAACCATCTCCGGAGACAATTGTTTGGATGTAACGAAAAATTAATAGTAAATCTATGTTAATCCCTTGATATCGGACTTGGCTTCGTTGTCATTGCATTATTCGGTATTTCGTCTTCTGATAGACGTTTGTTTGTCCAGTCTCTTTTGGATTCAAACCGAATCTACTTAAAGAGCGTTTATTTGTATTTTCTGACCGTTGTTCAATACCTACTCTTGTTTGTACCCTTTTTACAATAGTGCGTTTTAATGGGGTTTCTTTAAAAAGCCGTTTTTATTAAAGGATATTTTGCCTTTAAATGTTGTTTTATTTCATAATCATTATATCATGGTATCTTTAGAAGCGCTATTTCCTTACTTAATACAATGGAATATATGTTGAAAAATTTAAATGTTTTAAAAACAATAACCATTAGGTACCTATTATTATTTGTATATAGCTTAGTTGAGATATAAAAAAGTTAACTATCTATTCATGTGATTTGCGTTTAATTTATGTGACGTTAATTTTAATTCGATATAATCGAGTTGTATATTATGCTAAAGTGTATTGAAAGAATACAATTTTTTTTAAATAACTGCAACTGAAAAATACAAGATATTATAACTATATACGAGTATAGTTATATGGGTAGGTACATACAAAATACGAAAAAAATTATTGAACTATAATATTTATAATATCAGTAGAACAATAAATAAAATACCTACTCGAAGAAGTGTTTAGGTATGTGATTATTTTTTATAAAATCAACCAAACTAATATGATTATTATAGTCCACTAATCACGGAAACTGTTATCATGATAGGTGGAAAGGCGGACGCACATGCAAGGAATAGTAATATAAAGTATTCTGTATGTGTGGTGAAAAATATAAAACAATGTTAAAGTTATTATAAAAACCACGAGTACGCATCTTGTCCACTTAGAATCTGAAATATTATAGTGTTCTCTAGAATTCTAAGTTAATAATAAAATACTACATTCATCACTTTTGAATGTTATGTGAACATTTAAGTTTTATAGTATTGTGCTATACTTTATTATTATCTAAACCTGCATCATTCGTCGTGTTTTAATTATTTGTGAATTATATGGTTTATTGCAGGTTATTAAACTCCTATTGCGGTATATATTTATCAGTATAATTGTTTTATTTTATTCTAAATGTTTTGTATCCAAGTGAAAAAAAAACGTACACTAACTGAAAATAACATATTACCCACGGTTACTTTGAGTGGTCGATATTGTTTGTTTTGTTTATCGTTCGGTTTCTTATAAATGAGTTTAACAAATCAACTGGAATTTTGCTTTTGTAAAGCTATACACATTGGTAGGTCATACGTCTTCAGTGAAAATGTCACGTTCTGCATTACCTGTGTTAGTAGTTATCGCATATAGACCATTATAGTCGTCCGAATAACGGGTCGAATGACTTTTAATCTACTGACGTCTTTATCTGGAAACGTGTTCGTAATATAAAAAAAAATCTTCAAGAACGTTTTTAAAAGATATACATAAATATTACTTAGGGAGTTGCCTTCAGGGTAGTACATAAAACAAGTTCCATAGGTAATCCATTTTTTGAGTGTTTAAGAAATAATTATGACGTATTAATTATTTTTCATGAGATCGGATAATATCTATATTTTACAGTACTCAGACATAATTTTTTAAGACAGAATTATTCCTGCTGATGTTATGAATATGTTATATATCTACCTAAAAATATTCTCAAAAATAATACCAGAATGATTATTCTAATTTTTTAGACACAAATTATTTACTTCATTGTTCAAAGTTTCGACCAAGCAGGTTGATAATGTAGTTGCTTGTAACAAATAAAGAATTAGTAAAGATGAACAAAAAACAATATTGTAAGCATTGTCATTTACATTTTGTTTTGGTCACCATCGTTATCTATGAGACTGACTATAAATTATAGGAGACTATTTGATGAATAATAATAATTTATTTTACGCAGGATGCAGTGGTTGTAATTTCAAATTAATTTTAATTATTGCGTATATACTTCTTCAACTGATAATTCTCTTCAGTGGCTGGTTCCCACTTTGTTTTAACCATTACGAGTTGTTCAATTTACGTGCATTGGAAAATATTTTGAAAATGATCTATGGGTTAATTTCTTTGCACGTTGGTAATTGTGTAGTGATCCCATTATTACAAACGTTTTATACGCATTTGTTTAGCTAAAAGTATAATCACGCGAAACGCAAATACCCACAAAAACCATAATTGTAGATCGGAAATATTTTACAACATTATTTGCATAAAATTATTTGAACTTTTGTAATTAATTCGTTAACATTAGTCACATGAAATAAAGATAGGTGTGATATCCATTGAAATGATTAATGTTTACGAAAATTAATGTATATGAATTGTATTACCTAAATTGTTGTAATGATTTAACATTTTTTTTTTTAATTACAAATAAAAACTATTTAAATACATTTTTTTATCTCGGCTTATGACAAAAAAATAGGGGTGGATACAGAGATAGAGAGAGAGGGAGAGAGAGATTTCTCATCTTATTTCCTTGATGATTTTCTAATTTGATTTATACATATGGGAAGATCCTTAGAGATATGAGGTGTAAAATAGGTATAATTACGACAATTCATTAACAATGCGAATTAATTTAAAATAAAATGATAATTTTAACATTTTTTAGAAAGGTTGTTTGGGTCTGATTCACATAGAGACTTAATAATGAGCTTAAAAACCTGTAAAATAGAGAGGTATAATATATTTAATATATATATATTTTTAAGGATGTTTCAAAGGGGCCTGTACGACGAAAGTAAATTTCTGTATAAATGTGCTCGGGGGTTCGCCATTATTTTTTATCGTACTCAACTCGCCATTAGTTTTGTCCTGCTTGTATTTTCTCTTTGTCAGTTCCTATTAATAATGAAAACCGAATTCGGACGCGTACAAGATTTTACATGCTACATGGTTTCAACGGATTTCCAGCGGTTTATTTTTTACACACCCGTCGCCAGTAACATTGTCAGTGAAGTTGCAGTGTCTTTTTTTCCTACTTATTTTGTTCTTTAACATTTTTCACTGAGTATATTTCTTCAGCTGCTGTACAAAACAAACACTTTTTTTATACAAGAATCCATAAAGTTAGAGGCCGAACAAAGAAATGTCGGGCATTACGATGTAATACGGTTTATTCTCTCGGCAGAGTGCTCTCCTGCTCTGGCCACTTGAACTCTTTAAAACTTTTAAAAGCTACAAGTCGATAAAACAAAAGTTGTTTGAGTTGTACGCGTGCAATATAAACAAAATAATAATAATAAAAAAATGTTAATGGTTATAACGTACCTACATAGTGGAATACATCAAATGGTGGGATTATATATATATATTTGTTGCCTGTCGGCAACTATCAACTATGATCTTAAATAGTTTATGGTAAATAATATTACTGCTCAACGGTGTTTGGTTCAGATTCGTGTTCTTCTTTGGTTCTGACGAGTCCCCAACGGTCTGTTACGTCTAATGAGATGCTCAAAGTCTAATCATGGTTTAAACCGCATAATATAGACTTCACAGATAGACAAATTGTATGGTGATTGAAAACAACTTTGAATTCGAACATAGTGACAAATACGATGTTTATATTATTACTTTTGACTTTTCGAATATTATAATACTTTTACTACAAAATAACAAAATGTTAGATACATCAAATAATTTATAATTATTATAATTGATCAGCTGCTTTGTTAATCCAAAATAACTGTTTCAAAAAATCCTTTTAAGTTCATACTAAAAAATTAACATAAAAATGTAAACGACAACAAAGTTGATATTACTCCATGTAATAAATGTGTTAAAATGAACCCATCTTGTATGCACATTTTGAATTTTATGAGTTTTTCCTTTCAAATTTTATCCTAATAAGTTTTTTTTACGACGTCAAATCTGGGAGATGTGTAATATACAGATTTTATTAAGTGTGTCATCTGTTGTATGGGGAATTTAAAATTAATCTCGACCGGTAGAACGAAACTTATGTTATTAAAAACACAATTTTCCTCGAACCAATGACTTTTTATAATAGTTTTATTTCACAATATCGTCATAACTTTTTTGATAAAGACAGTGGAAAATAATTAATTTTTTTATCCTTATTTTTATGGTGCTATTTGGAATATTTGAATAAATTTTGTTTTATTAAAGGATAACATACATATCGTTTTAAAATAAAGTAAAATATGTTGAATAGGGTAATTTATTGTTTGTTATGGTAGGAAATAATTAATAAATTGTGGTCATCGCTCATCTTTCTATTACCTACTACAAAAAGACAGTAGAATATTCAACATTTCAAATATGAAGATTTTATTATAATACATTATATCTGAATCATAATAAGCTGCATTCTTATAGTTCATATAGTTTTGAATAAAAGGTAACATCATATTTAGCTTAACAAATTGTACAAATAAAAATATGATTTTTTTCATTTATTATTATTTACTATTTAGCATTCAAAAACTGAATTTATTTTTGTTTATTTTTCATTTATTTATCTTTTATATATATATTATTATTTATTCGGTCGAATCAACAAAAGACACAACACGCATTATGGATAGAAAAAAATTATGTATTGTTGCAACTGTAAAAAAAAATGGACAAAAAGGACCATTGAAGTGTAAAATGGGAGTCATATTCCGACATTTTCGTTACCAAAGCCTATTGCAGGAATAATAAAAATGTTATTTCTAGCTGTTTGGATGATTTTGGTACTTTTTTATTTAATTTGTTAGGGAAGAAAGAATGGCTTGAACTAATTGAAATGTCTATTGTTATCAAAACCTTTGAGATTTGTTTCTGTATTGAAAGTACAAAATATTTTATTTGTTATACAAGAGAGAAAATGATTTCTTCTAACAGTTTTTAAAGACCTATAATTGGTTCATTTTCCTAATTTAATATAGTAATAAACAATTTAATTTTTGATGTACTACGCAGCATATGATGTTATTTGATTTTATAAGTCTTCGTATTATTAGGTATGGGTAAAACGAAAATGCTATACACTTTTTAATAAATATTAAATTATGAAACCACGTTGGTGAACTATTGAAAAATTAAAATTAAAGAAAATACATTATTTGGCTCTTACTTATTACTATCAATTTTGATAGTAATTTAATAGTTGAATTTATTATAGTCGTTATGTTATGTGTTTAGTTTTTATCATATTCATAGACTTAGATTTCGATTCAATGGAGTAATAATTTGGAATATTATTTTAGTTATTAACCTTGACATATTTTATATAGTAATTATAATATTAATACTGGATGTGTAAATTTCTTGTCTAAAATAATTTATATCTTAAACATTTAGTATAATTTAAAATAAATATCTACAGATTTAAACAATTTGTTTCAATTAAATAACTGTATTCGAATAGTAAATTTGTATAAATGCCAATATCAGTTTGAAAACGACTAGGAATTTTCTATTTTGGCCACTCAAATGCAGTAACTAGATCCAAATTCCCACCAAAAAATATACTGAACTTGAAAATTGAAGCATTATTTTGACTACTTCTCGTGTACAATGTAAGTACATTGATATCGCTCGCAAAAAACACATATCATTGCAAAATAAATACATTCATCTCTCCTCTCAGAATCTGAAAATACTGTAATGGGATGTTTAAAAAAAAAACTATAATTTCCATTATTTCATACTATCCATTATTATACATTATTATATAGTGCTAAACTGTTAAATATGTTAGTATAGGTACAATACAACGAATTTATTATGGTAATATTAATATGGTAATTTGTTTTAAAATTAAAATAATATTCATTCATGTCTATGTATTTAACTTGTCAATACTATTATTATTTTAATGTTAATTCGAGTGCAGTTTATGTCCTAGTCTTCGATGTAGAATATAAATCATTAGTGACAAAATATTTTATAATATTTTAAAATTTAAAATTTCTAATTAACTTAACCACTTTTGTAAACTTATTATTAGTTTTTTTTCTGTAAAAATAAAGTATTATAATTACTTACTTCAAATTATATAATCACTTTATTTATGTACAAAATTCAGCCGAGGTAAAAGTGAGTAAATATTTCATGTTGAAATCTGCAAACTAACATTTCTTTGTAGAGGATTAATTATTAAATTAAGTTAAAGAATCATAGAGGTACCAAAGGACAAACCCACAAAGGTTATTGTTGTTTAATTTATAGGTAATGATAGAATAGTTCGTTAACTAATATGGTATACTGTTTTATATAATGTGATAGTGTAATACTTATAATATTATGAATGCATTGCAAACTTTTTTAAATACTTTTTAAAGTTCACATTATTATTTATTTTTAATGCAAATAGACTGTCTCTAAAGAAATGGTGCCACTCCAATTGTATTTATTTATCTTTTTAAATAAAGGTTCAGAGTGTTGCATTATTCGCATTAGATATTTCGTTTTTTCGTAGTTTCGTTTTATTATTTTAGACAGTTGTTATCGACCACAAAAATAAAACTTAAACTTCAAATGAATTATTTTTACTCAAATATTGTTAACAAGGAAATTATATTTGCATTAAACAATAATCACTGAGAGCAATTATTATATTAACTTATTAACTGTGTATTGTCTTACTTATTATTATATAGCATTAGATAAAGTAGGTATAAAATATATACTTTTTAAAATATTTAAAATAAATCTTGATAACATGGACCAAAAAGTCTTGCGTCTGGAACACCATGCCACTGGTTAAACTGAAAAATTTGGAAGATATTATTTGTAGAATTAACCTAACACCATAATAGGTCTTTTTTGTTTTATCAGTGATATTATCTACAAAATGGTTGATTAAAACTTACCTTTTGATATTAAACTTGGGCCTAGGGGCTAGGCTAATAATAAATGCAATATTGTATTAGACAAACCATTCAATTTTATGCTTAACATGATTAATTTTTGTTTCATTCTCATTAGATCAAGTTTGTATACATTAATTAGACTGAGTTCAAAATAATAAAAATATAAATATAGATATTGAAAAATAAAATTGAACTAACGTAGATGGAAACTATAGTTGTATAATGGAATTTAACTATGTGTAAACTGTAAGTGACAATCCGTTATAATGTTTAATGCAAAAATTTTTTTTTTTATGATGGGGTGAAGATAGAATTTTTTTAAACTGAAAAAAGCAAAGTGAAGGAATAACTGTTATATTATGTGTGTACGTATTTAATATTTATGAATGTTTGTCAAATACTTTATAGAGTATATGTAACCTAGAATTCAAATGTTGGAAGTTTTTATAAAAGTATAATAAATGCTTAGATTTTCTTTCAATTTCATCTGAAAAAAGTCACATTTGGTTAAGTATTTCACGCTGCAGCACATAATATATTTTATAATCTTTTTTCGGTACAATACATTAGGTGTGTGGTAAGAATTTGTTGTGGGGGTAGGATTCAAGTGATTATTTATTTATTTATTTGGAGTTTGTAGGTACGTAACAATATGTCGGCAAGAAAATGCATATTTTTCCAGTCGTTGAACAGCGGACAGGAAACGGCCGGGTTGAAACCTGGCCAAATGTCTAAAAACTTTTCTTTTTTATTTATAAAAAGGTACATTTCGCAGTGAGTTTCCTTTTGTAAATATTTTATCACATGAGTACTTGATATAATGTGTTGTGTTCATGAAATAAATCAAAATGCGCTCCTGCAAAACCGGTATGAATTTTATTTTCAAAATGTTGGATATTTAAATGCATGTAGCTGATAATTGTAGGACTGTAGGTACACAGCGGAATTTTTCAGTGATATGCATTTTAATAATATACGTATTTAATTCCATTGCAGCTGATAGGACAAACAGCCAACAGGGATAGTAATAAATTACTGAAAATTTAAATTAAAAAATATATATTGTGTGATTAAATGTCCACAAACACAATTTTAAATAAATTTAGTTATGGGCACAGTTTAAAAATAATTTTCAGTTCGAATCAGGTCTAATACGAAAATTATTCGTAGCTATGCAAACTGTCGATTTCGTATTCATCTCATGTTTTAATACTTTCATGACATTTATTCTTATTTATGAGTCATGTTTTAACTAAACTTCAAAACAGATATTTCGGTCTATATTAAAAAAAGAAAAAACCTTTGTAAGAAGATGTTTAAATATTTTTTTTTATGAAGATTTTCATTACGTTCGGGTGAAAACTTTTTCATTACCATAACGAAGGAAAAATATTCATGTTTTGATATAAGTTGAAAACGAATTAAAGACTAAATAAACTATAATTTCGCTAATGAAATTTAGTTGTAAATTGTATTCTTAAACTCTAAGACTTATTGTAACATATATTATAGCCATATCGCTTTAAAGTAATTTAAACTGCTTCCCATTCGATACCAAATAATTGGAGCTATTCAATTTTCTCACATACCCTAAATTAAATTAATCAACCCAAATACTCAATAACTTACTTAGGTATTCATTAATGCTCCTTCTTTAATTTGGTATTCGGGATTCCTAGTTTAAATATATATACTAAAATTATTTTATATTTATTTTCTTTATCTAATATGTTAAAATTTTTTGTAATTGATTTTGTTTCTACACCTGAATTTTAGACCATTCATGCTTTTCCACCTAGTCCTTAATATTGCAAGAATTTTGTTTATTGAGGTTCGTGACAAATGACTAAACCATGCCAACACAATTTAATACACAAATATATTGTTCACATATTTTATAAATTATAGTTCATAGCATATTAAATAAACATAATAGAATTGAATTAAAGATTTTTCAACATCGTTGATGTTAATTTTTTCATTTTTGTACAGACATTTAAGATCTTAACATAACTTGTAATTTGTAATAAAATTGAACACAATAAATGATATGTACCTATTACATGTTTTAACAGTTAAAGTGTCCCAGTATGTTGGTAAACTCTTAATTTAAATTAACCTAGGAATAAATGGTACTAGAAAATAATTCATAAAATTTGTTTTAAACTCTCAGTGTGTTCTATTTGGTCTATGCTCTCGTAAATTATTTCACGTAACATTTTCAATTAGTTAATACGAACTTCCCCAGTTGCCGTCTCTACGTTAAGTACCTCCGGGTGGATTATTTTCACGCAAGCACACGTAATCCTTTCTGATTAAAGTACGTAGAATATATTCGTACAGTCTCATGCACATATATACACTACATTTTCAAACACACACTGAATTGACATTGATAAACGACCGTTGTTTCAAAAATTAATAATATACACGAGCCCCCGGCGAATAAAAGTTCACTAAGCCTTTCCTGGAGCCTGTAGAACACGAAGGGAGAACACTTATATATAAAAGTGTTTTTGTGTTTGTATGGAATTTTGATTTCTGTGGTTGAAAATGTCAATACATCGTATAGGAATATTAGGGAAATAGTTTATAGAATATCTAACATATAGTTAAAATAGTAATATATGATGGAATCAAGCCCAATGGTTACTTTCAAAGAGTTTAATGGTTTTAAACTCAATGATAACATACGAGTTGAAAATAGTCCTTGGAATTATTGTATAATATTTAATTATCAACAGTACAAGGTTAAGAAAGTAAACTTATTTTTTTAACTCGTTCAGTTAAGAGAATGTAAAAAAGTGTAAGCTAAGTTTTAAGTTTAAAGTTATTTTTATTAATTTGTAAAGTTAAATAAAAAATAAAGTAATTGAACTTAGTTAAAAATCAGTCACTTGTTTTTTTTTTAAACTAAATATTTATAATACATGCCAAAGCACAATGAGTAAATTTAATAAAAGTATAAAGATTATAATTTATAGGTATACAAAAACAAAAAAAAAGAAGTACAAATATTACATACGTATGTATAGAAGAATACAATTCTAAACTTAAAGATAAGCAAAAATCATTTATAGAAACAGGAAAATCAATTGTTCATGTTATCAATGAATTGAGAAGTAGTGAAACATCAAAGCAGACGTCGAAGTGTGAAAATAATACCTAAAA
This sequence comes from Myzus persicae, assembly GCF_001856785.1. Taxonomy (NCBI): domain Eukaryota; kingdom Metazoa; phylum Arthropoda; class Insecta; order Hemiptera; family Aphididae; genus Myzus; species Myzus persicae. The sequence continues at coordinate 71,145 of NW_019103942.1, forward strand.
ATAAATTTAAAGTTGGCATTAAAAAAAAGAAAAATGTTTTTATTAATGGGTTTTTTTGTACGTGGTTCGTAGAAGAGTCATTAACATAAAGATAGACCTGACTAATAAAAGTTATTAGTTACAACAACGTTAATTTTGAATAATATTTAGGAAGCAACGTATTGTCGTATGTGGTTAAACGTGGTGGTGTTATTGTTGAGGGATTTGTCATTATTAATTAATGTGTTTGGGTGAGACTGACATTGTATACAGAAATGTATATAGGTACCTACATTATTATGTTGGTTCCTTCTGAAATTCAGAAATGTACATCTGGTACTTCGATTGACTACATTTTTTTTAGTATTTACAATACATAATACAACACTATACATAATACTTAAAATGTTTTTATAAAACCATAAATTGTTCAAAACACAGTGTACTAATTTACAAAAAAATAATTTGTACAAAATAAAACATAGTTATTTTAAATCTACTGGATTCATATAAAAAAAAATAATTTAAAAATGACTAATAATGAGTACCTAGACAATTTTGGTTAGTAACTTCATATCACGGAGCAAATTTTAATTCGCCAAGTTAGAAGTTACTTTTAATGAAAAAAGTTACTCGTTATGCAATATAGTTATAAGTAACTTAACTTAAACTTTTTAACTCTTTAATGTCTAGTCATGTGTATTATATAACAAAAGTAATACAGTGGATCATAAGAATGTGAATAATTTTTAAATGGCCGATTAGATGAGTTTCGTATCCATTTGTCCAGGGCTAAAGCGGTCGTACAACTGGAAATGAATTTTTCGAGGTAGCAATTCATTTACCAGACATAGAGTATTTTATGTACAAGATACAATAATGTCAAGTATTCGGTAGACAGTTCTGGAATTCCGTGGTATTTCTGCAGTTGCAGCTATGCTGATTGTTTGCGTGTTCTTTTATACGTACACGTTACTACATAACATAGGGCGAAATTAAACTTTTCCGTTTCCACCACCTCGCCACCCTTGTTGTCACTACATTTACACTTTATATACCTGTAGAATGACATTAATTAAGGAGTGACGACGATACAGTAGTGACGGCACTCCAGCCTTTGTCTGTTCTCTATTTTTTTGCCCATTCTTTCTCCTAGTCGCGAACGTCACGAATTCAATTCCTATTGCGTAACTTTGTGTTACCGATACTTTTCATTATAATCCTTTAGTCACTTACACGTGCGAGTACATCTTTTGGGTTGAGATTTTATTTTGGTATTTTTTTTCAAACACGTCTCGTGTATTAATTGCAGGGCTTATTGTACAAACATAAAGCGTTACTAATAATGTAGCTATTATGTTAATTAATAATAGATTAATTCACAACTATATATAGCATAATATATATTATAGCTGGTTGTGTAAAAAGGAATTTTAGTTTTAATAGCGAAGAGGTAATTAGCTTTAATATGATACTCTTAGGTATATGCTTACGCTTTTTGGCCTGCATTTGTTTCATAACATTTTCATACTACGATGTGCTTAAAATGTTTATTACACTTATCAACTAAACCTATTAACCTACTACCGATTAGAAGACATTAAGATACATGGTATGACAATCAATAAAATATAACATTGGTTTTATAAATTGTATTACACAATTATTGTCTATTGATACTGTATAATAATTGAACTTTAAATGTTTATAAAAATGCTTCGATTTTATCCAAAAGCATCTGTTCTGGCAGGAAAATGAATCTAAACGGTACTTTAGTAATACACTACCAGAGGATTAAGATTATTATTTTAAGTTTCCTAACTCAGATAAAAATGTGCAGTTTTGAATCTTTTTGATAAGTTGTTTGAAGTTTATTATAATTATATAGATACATAACAATTTTTTCTATTCGAACAATTATAGTAATTAGTAAGTACAGTTACAGTTATTGACAAATCTACGATAAATTGTATATTGTTTTAGTTTTAAACTTAATTAAATCCATATCTTCATTATATTGTTATTTAAAAAAAAAAAAATATACCGTAAGTATGAATATGTCACAAGCATTTTTGTATTAAACATTTTATTTTCAATACAAAAAAAGTCAATAAATACGATTGACTAAAATAATATAATAATATGTCTTTAATCATTTACAATGAATTAAAAATAAATAAATAATAAATTTAATTATATATATTTTAATAAAATGTGTATGGCTCATAATTGTATTAAAAATTTAAATGGAAACTATTTCAGAGAAATAGATGTTTCAGTAAAAAGCTCCTTTTACTTGTTGAGACATTTAACAGTAGGATATATTGCAAGCTATCTGTAGAAACTTCTTATCGGCTATATCATTAAAACCGAAAGACCTAGTCGTCAAAGTCGATGATTTAGATCACACCCTATCACATTTGCAACACCTCCACGAACAATACTTAGGTATTCATTGAAAAAGTGGACAAGCAAACAACATGTTAAAGATTTTTTTTTATCAAGGAGCAAAGAAACCGCATTGTCCTTCATTTAAAGGAATCGTACACGCCATTGGTGGTTTATCGCATGGTGGTTAACCAGCGGGTGTTTGAAGTTCTATCCAATTCGATATTCAACCTTCTTCTCGATTGTTCGGATAATAATAACCGAATTTCACAACTTAACAATCTTGTTAGTATTCACACTCAAATTTAGTGAACTCCTCTGTGATCTCTGTAAAGTTTCTCAAATTAATTTTGCGGAAAAAAGTTAAAAAGTTGTACATACCGTCTAATCAATACAGTATATTTCAGTGTAATAATTTATGAAGAGCTTACAATTATTATTACGAATATTTATTACATTTTGTTCTTGCATACAATTTATCGATTTACAAACTAAATCATTTATACTAATCAATCATTTTGTTGATGAAAATAACGTTATTATATTTACAACTTATAGTATATAGTAGGTATGTACTTTTTATACACTGATTTTTTTACTGTGATTTGTAGTGTTATCATGAAAAATTAAAAAATTAAAATGAAAATCCGTACTTCAAATTTCATACTCAGACGAGTTATTCGTTATTAATTTAAATAAAAAATATCGAACTTTTTGAAGTACCCAGTGCACCAAAATTGCATGCGTATCCCATATACCTTCAAATCCTTTATCGAAATTGTCATTGATTTTAATTGACACATTTTTGGTATTAATGTTCATATAGACATACAAATTATTTTATAAACAATAGGTAATTTGTTAATTTAAGTACATTATAATCACCACTGAATCAGTTATATTTTTAAGACTCAACTAATTAAATTTAAAATATTAATTTTCATAATATTTTTAACAAATAAGCTGGTATAAATTTAAAATTCCTTAAAAAAAAAATATTATTACTATCTCTTCAGTTGCATTTTAGTGCATAATACTTAATATTATCATATATTTTTAAAAAAGTATCTTGTTGTTTATTGGATAATTTTAATTATTTCTGATTATGATATGAGTTGAACTGAAATTATCTTATACACCTTTCTTAGTTAAATACTTAAATAATAAAATTATAATAGTTTAATACTTAAATATCACAACTATCATTTCAAGTGTTTTAGATTGACTAAATACCTTCCCAATAATTAAATTTGTAGGAATTGTTTCTTTGTTAACATGTAGAACTACAGTCCATGTCTATTTAATTTATTTTCTTATTAGATACCTATTTAGAAAATTAATCGAAAATTGAGTTTTAAACTATCATTAATTTGTTATTAAGGTACCTATTTTTATAATTTTAGTTGACATGTTATTGTTTTTATTGTCTGTTTAAAATCACCATAAAATTTGGCAAACTATATTCTAAGCTGATTATACATACTTAGCTATGAAACAAGTTACCTACAATTGAGACCTACTTTACAATGGCTGCTTATTTTAACAATATTAACTTCTAAATGAAAATCTGTAGCTCTTTGTTTTGGGTCGATGTGTTTTCTTTTGAACGAATATTGTGTTAGAATATAGTATTAATTTAACCATGAAATACAACTGTCGAGTATAATACTACCGTAATATTTTGGTAATCATTCACTGAAAAAAATAATCTCACTTTCAAATCATTAATGAACTTTAAATAGAAGATTACACAATAGTATAGTCAATCTTAAAAAACCAAAAGGGAATAGTAGATGGATGTTGCCCTTGGGTATTAATATAGTTGTGTTGTTTGTATGAAGCATAACTATAACATTTTGAACTGTCATGCCATCTTGATAGTTGTGATTGAAGAGTATACTTCTGTGTGGAAAAAATGTCCTTGATTAAGCCAGGCCCCAAAGCTGTTTAGACTTTTTGTTGGTGTAAATAAACTCCATTCACAAGTATATTGAATTTATTTTGATGTACTATCTTAAACCGTTACACCAGTTATGAAAATTATAACATAAAACTACTGTCAATTTTTTATTAAAGCGTGTATTAGAGTGTAGACAATATGAAAGTCGTACACACACATTAACGGATAATTATTTTAAATCTTATCGACCACATAAAAGTATATTTTTTTTTTATATTTCAATAATTAATTATTTACTTCATGTTCGTTTATCTACTTACATAGTTGCATTTAATTATTAAATACAGTTTGTAATAACAACAACTCAATTTTTCTTTATTTAGTAATAATTAGTATCAAATATCTGATAGTTTTTAGTATCAATTTAATATTTAACTATTATTAAACGAGTGTCAAATTTTAAATTACGCTCTAGTAAAATCGATAGTAAGCTATCATTTTGTCGTTAATCTATAATCTTTGTATAGTAATATAATGTTAGGATAAATAATTGTCTTTTAGATAAACCAAAAATGTATTCGACCTGAAGCATATTTCCCGAGTACAAAGTTGTGTTCTGCCGGTCTTGTTTTTAAATTGATTTTTAAGAACACCCAAGGGGCGAATGCATTAAAATATGACAAGTTTTACTTATGGACATACCGTAGATACAATAGACATTTTTGAAAGTTTGAGATTAATCTTTATAGATACTTCATATTTCTTATTACACTTATGACTTCAAAGTTTTGAAATATCATTATTATTTTCTTCATAATTATATTTTTAATTTTATCACAACATGTAATAGATTCAGTAAATTTTCATTTACTTTTACAAAAGAATTATTTTTTTTATAAAATAAATATGGATAATGATTTGTACTAGAGTTACGAACATAAAAAGTTGACACCTCAGTTTTCTAAAGTTCGCCACAGAGGGATAATGTGACATTGTTACATTGACAAGTATTATTTTCTATGTTAGTTATTTATTTTCTCACTAAATACGGATTCGTTCATTTTACAAGATAAAACATTTGTATCTTTGATATTAATATTTTATAATCTGACAATATTTTGTTATGAAAATATCTGTAATAATTTTTATTTATAAAAAATAATGAAATATAGTGTAAAAACTATTGACATTTGTTTGAATTCTAATAACATAAACAAGTAATAACAAAAATAAATTAACTAAATTTTTACCAGTGTGCTATTTTTCGGTTTATCATGCACCTTGTAACTATTACTTGTACTTACATTTCAATGTAATATAATATGTTTGTTGTAAATATATCTAGATATTTAAATACTCCTGTTATAGTTGTAGATGACTGAATTTGGTACCTTTTATAATGTATATTATGCAATATCAAAAAGAAGACGTCTTAAAAATAAGTCAAAATATACGTTTACTGTCGGAACAAGATGTTTCGTTTGAATTTTAGAAATGATGAGTCATAATTAATCATGATTACTGGAAATTGACCTTAATACTCGTATAACCATGTTTTTTTATTGAATATCGCAAAAAATATCTTTCGAGAGTAATAGTAAAGCGGCTCAAATGTTATACAATGGATAGGTAATTGGCTTTTATTTTTATCTTCTAATTTCAAAATTTTCTTAATTATAAGTTATGACTGAGTAGAGAGTTTGATAAAATAGAGCTAGTTATTATAGTCAAAATCATATTATTTGGTTACCGTGATTAATACGAATCTAAAAATGTTTAAATTTTAAAATATAGACTATGTTTGTAAAATAAAAATGTGAATCATGAACTCAATAAAAACAGCTTTATTGGTTAAAAACATTTTAAATTCCAAGAATCAAGGAAAAGTTCCATCACATCAAAGTTTTGTTTTAGTTATGTATAATTTACATTAATATTTAAATTATAGAAGGAAAATTTATTTGAAAAAAAAAATATAAATAACTATTTATCGTAAACGAATATGTAATTAACTGTCTGTTTCGTTTTTTAACTTGCTTTTGTTTGTAATAAAATACAAATATAATTAATAACGAAGTTATAGTATTGGTTGTATAAATTTTACAAAAGCTACCAATCAGAACATCAATTATGTTTGTTTTTATATAACTTCATTGAGCAAACTCAATTATAAATTATAATTCTAAAGCACATGTGATTTTAGTAGATAGTTAGAATGGTGAAGATTTGTAGTTGATGTTGAAATGTATGTAGGTAATAGATTACAACTGTATCTAAATAAACAGTGAGCTAAAGAACATGATATATATTGTCATATGTATAATATATTAAATTTTTTATAGTATCAAAATCAAAAATCGAATTCTTTGAAAAAAACTTCTCGAAAATGTCTTTTTTTTAGGATAACTCAATAGTTTTCTTCGGGTATAATATTATTTTACTTTATCCTTCCGTTGTCTGACTCACATTCAAAACAAATTTAATGTAAGTTTCTTAAGTTGAAGGAAGGCTATGAATTCCAGTATATAGTACTTACAATAAAATAATGATATGTTAATTCGTAAAAAAAGTGATTGAAACTAAAATTAATTAATTAATAATAATATTTAAAAAAAATAAGATTGTAAACTGTGAACTGTACCAATAGTATATCCAAATTACCATGCAGTACGCATGCATTTTTGTTGTCAAATCACCACAAATCAGACAGTTGACCCCCAGTCCTAAATTTCGGTCTTGTTTTAAAGTATAATATTCTCAGACCGGTATCAATATTATAATATTGTTTTGTGTGCGAGTGACAAGAAACTTATTTCATTTGTTTTGCGCTTAAAAATACATGTTGGAAAAAATAAATACATAATTAATATTATCGTGTGAGGTGGTTGATGTCTTGGCTTTTTAACATTCACTCGCAAATATCATGTAATTTAATCACGAAAAAAAATTGAAAACGTTTCGTTAATTTTTTCTATTCAGTCTTACTTCTTACTCTGGCTAAAGTGCCACAAAAATTTCCGGTGTAGGGACATTAGGTACGCGGTGTATCCTGATTACGACACGTTCAGCCCGCAGAGCCTCTTTCTCATGTACCCCCTCCCCCCCCAACTCCCACACCGCTATATAAATCCCAACAGTACGCGTATAAAATATATTCCATACTTGGGCACCGTGTCGGGACTAAATGTAATGTTCCGTATAAAAGTAAATATACATAATATACGTAATATATATACATAAGAAAAAAAATATTTCGACGGCCTTTATTTTCACCCACTCTTTATTTATTTTTTTTTCGAATATTTCCTACATGAAGTATAGTGTACTTAAGGTAGGAGGTTATATAACGAACGGGTACACATACGGTTTAAGAATATATATACAACCGGTATAAAGTTATCCGCGTGTTTGTGTGCATAATATAGGTTATTTTTCTAAAAAAAAAAATAGAAAAGGAAAACGTCATGTTGTGTGTTAACTCTGCTGATATCGTATTTCTCCTTCAGTTTTCGAATAAAATTTCCATAAACATCGAGGTTTTCGACCATAAATATATGGAAAACACGCGGAGAGGAGAATTTTGTATACACACATATATATTATATATATATATATGAATTGTCGCCAATCACGTTTCGTGACACCGCGTGGCAGAACTACGATGGAGAAAATTCTTACGAGTTTGACGACGTCGTGGTTGTCACCGTAACTACCTACGACACAACTGTCTGAACTGCGATGGCATACCTAATATACACACTGTAAACGAGAAGAACATCATGTTTAGGTAGTTAAACATATTATAAATAATGTACTAATCTGTTTTTCTTCCAGCAATAAAATATTTTTCAAAAGGTATGTGTTTTGTGTTTCAAAGCTCTTACAGTCGCTGTGCAAGGCAACACCGTGTGACGAGTATCCACATTATACATTTTTGTATTATATTTAGTTTACTATTTTTTTCCGAATCACGTCGATTCATTGATTTATTTTATAAAAATGTACATTAATCACATAATGCTCGTATTTGTATATAATATATTTTTTTTATTCAAAGTCGATTTTTTCATAAAAATGAAAAACTCATACTACGACTGTCACCCGTTCTGTACATTGATTTGCTATAAATTGCTCCCTGAGAAATTGTACAGTTATCGAAATTTAATAACTTTTCATTGAATCTCTTCTTAGTGGTTATTCTGATAAATAATTATTTTATGATAAATAGGTAATAATTTGTGTATTATCTGACGAAGCTTTAATTGATGTAGGTATTCCAGTGATTTTATAAAAGTGAGTGAAACTGTCTATGCCAGATTACACCACACGTTAATATTATGTATGAATACACTTCTAGCAAACAAGTCGTTCATAAAAAGGTGTACAAATCACAAAAATTGTTACTTTTATGACCGGCAGCTACACTATTATATTTAATGTGAGTTTTTATATACCGTTTTGTATTATGAGTAGTACTTATTATTTTATTGAACTTGGTGCCCTTTTGGTTAGATGAGCTAGGTATTATGTTGGAAGGTGGCGATCTCTGTCTAAAGTGTAATATGCACCTGTAAAGGTTATCTGCCAAAATATAACTGTATTGTCATTTATACGGGGTGATTCATCAAGCATGCTAACTCCCATTTCTTCCTTTAATAATGAATTTATTCGAATTCTAATTTTTAAGTATAATCAAAGACCTTGTTTTCAAATTCTTGAATTTTTCCATACTACTTAAGGAGTGTACTCCATCGATATAAACTTCTGTTTTTCAAATGAGAACCCTCCCTCTTTTACTGTAAATTAATGAGAGGATTCATTTTTTGAAAATGTTAATATACCACACTCAAAATTTGAATGAGTAGTTTTCTTAGTTATCAAAATGTCTTTATTAAGGATAATGTTCCTTAAAACTGGTAAAATATAAAATATACGTAAAATTGGATCAAGTATTTAATATACATGGGCCATTTTTGCAAATTATTAATACCTATAGATTAATAAGAATGATTACAATTTTCAAATCACCATAGCCCCCTGATCTTATAAACTCATTATACTGTGAACCTTTTATTCTTAGAGCTCAAAGTTAAATAACTCAAAAACTACTCATACGAGTTTTGATAATGATGCGTCAAAAATTTCAGAAAAATTATCTACTGAATAATTTATAGTAGAATAGGAGTACTCTAGTTTGAAAAACAAAATTTTGTATCTCCACAGGACATTCCTTAAGTAGTACAAAAAAACCAAGTATTTAAAAATATGGTCTTAAAGTACATTTTAAAATCAAAAAAAATTATATTTTGAAGAACTGCATTATTGAAGAAAAAAAGGGGGGTAAGCATGCTTGGCGAATCATTCTGTATACGAATATAGTTCTGTTTTAAGTCTATAAAATAATTAAACCACTGTTTTCACGAATAATTCCAATCCACTATTATTATGTGGTTTAGGAAAATGATACTATTCTAAGGTTCAATCACATATAATGACCGAAAAGAGTACTAGTTTTAACCGTTGGTTTACAAGATTCGTGTAAATTCGTGGTGTCAATTGGAGCATACAAGTTTGAAGCATTGAATAAAGAATACAATTTATTTTATGTCCGTATTCTTAGAACGGTGATAATACGATCTCGTAAATTTGTGAATGTTGTAATGGGCAAAGGGAAAAGTAATAATATATTGCACCAAAAAATAAAAATACTATTAGAAAATGGTACCTAATATTGGTCGGCTAAATATGTGTTACGTATCACTATAGTGTTACGACGGCTGAATAGCTGGTGCTGGAGTTGACGGTTTCTAGATTGCCTTTCTCTCGCTTTGCCTTCTTTGGTTTTTATTTATTTTTTTCTTTTGCCTCGACTATCGCCTCACTTGATATGTTAGAGCTGGCGTATCTACGCACCCTTCCTTATGTCCAGTGAAAATATAACGAACGAACGAAAAAAAAATATGATCGGTTGAAATTAAATTGAAGAAAGAGATTGAGTCAATTGAGATTATGGCACTGTAACAGTGATGATCTGGGAGTGAAGGTGTATGGAACAGAGTATTTTTTAGTTTTCTGATGACATAAAATTAGATTTGCCGTATTTTTGTATCGACGACAAGACACATACATACATACATATACGGCTAGACACTGTAAATACATTTTTTTAGCTTAAATAATGAGTTACACGGGTTTTTTTTAAAGATCATATACGTTCTATTATTCTTCCGACATTAATAATATGTATATTCAAATGCAAAACAAAAAATACATTTAAATTTGATTTGAACAATAAAAAATGACGATGATAAATGATAATTATTGATGTTCGTCGAATCATCTTATATTTTACTTGGTATCAAAATATAATAATCTTGTATTGCGTCTGAATATATTAAAATATTTAATTTTAAACCCCATAAGTATACGAGGTTTTAGTTATTTTTAGATACTTAATTTATTTATTTTTAATTTTTGTTCTTATAAAATTATCTTATAGATGTGATGAATATTAAATAGCTATTATATAATAATGATTTGAAATGTCTTTTTTAATCAATCAGACATCGACATTCTAATAATAATATTATGTATATTATTTGCAATACATTATAAGATTTTTTTTAGAACATTAAATTATAGTAATATATTTATACATAGTTAATATTTTTTTGTAATTTTATTGCTTCTCACAGGCTTACTTTCAACCACTTATGTATTTTTCAAAGTTTGTAGTTATTAGTTTTAAACTCTTTTGTATGTCATGAATTTATGCTGCAGGTAAATGCTATTTATTTTATAATTAATTATAAATAGTATAATATTATGTAAGTTTATTTTAATATTTTTTTTATCAGTTGCTCTAACCTTTAAAGTTTGAGTAACAATTGATTTGTTTTAAATGAAGACTGTAATGAAAACACTTAACTAATATTATATTCACAGGGTATGATGTGTTCCGTTAGTTCTATTTGATTGGGTATTATATATGTATATATATTTTACTGTCAGACTACCAGAATGTGTGCTAATTGACAGAAATTTTGTTGATAATCAGAGCAATACAATGTTATTACAACTAATTAATAAAATAATAGAATTTGTTTAAAAAATATTTACGTGTTATTAATTAATTGTATTTAATTTGTCAGTTTATTTGAACTCAATAAAAACTATTGTTCAAATAGGTTATAAATACGAATGTAATATAATATGCATTATGTATACTGCAGAATACCCACATACATAAATAGGTATATATTATAACGTATGGAAAGAGTTACGTACAATACTCATATTTCAAAGTATTATCAGAGACAATTGTCGGTTTTTCATACAATTCAGGTAGTATGGCTTTTAAAAATACGTAGAATTAAATCGACCCATCTATTTAAATTTCAGGAAGGCATATTTAGTGTACGCTGTAGTTGCATAATATGTAGGTAGGTACTACACGGATTATAGAAACTTAGAGCAGCGCAGCTTTCAATTCCATGTAAATTATATAAAAATATTTATCGAAATATGTACCCACTTATTTGGCGATATTCAATAATAATATTATACTTGTTTGAGTTCTCGTAGTTTACTTGCCGGCCACTGTATTTTAGGTAGGTACTTCAATATTCGGTGATTGGTGTTATGGCAAAATAATATTATGCTGCGCTTGCTTCTTTAGAAATTTTGAATTCAATTTGGATGCACGTGTTTTTCAGTCTATTCAAACATCATCATCGGGACTTTCTCCTCCAATGATTTTGTTATTCCGTATGGAATTGCCTTGTAAGTAAAAAGAAAAAAAATATAAAACTGTATTTATTTTTGGAATTCAAACAACAATCATCATTATACAGACACAGTATTTTACACGTATGTGATTTTTCACGTTTGAATTATTATTGTCAAATAATACATTTATCCAAATATATGAGTAATTCAAACAATAGTTTCTTAAATCAAAAGCATCATCATATACGAACAAATATTTTATTTTAAATTATTTCACGAAACGATTAGAAGCTGAGTTGGTCGGTTTAAACATATGTAAATTCAAATTATGGAACAGTCCGAATTTTACATTATTATTATTATGAGACTTCTTTTTAGGTTTTCAAAGAGTAATGACGAAGACGGCTGCGTTTTAACCGAATTAAATTATTTTTAAGTTTATGCTTACATTAGTTAATTGCTTGTAAGATGTATCACATACCTGTCGTCATTAAATACATAATATTTTCAAGTTGATTATTTGGTTTTGGATAAAAATGCACATCATTTGGCTTGAATGATATATTATGGCTTATGGACATAATGCCTCCGAGATTTCAAAATTTATTCACTGCCATCGAATTAAGTGTAGGGTGAATTTCGTTTGAATAACAACTGCAGCCGAGGGTATATTTGGGTAATTGACCAGTTAAAATATTCACCACTAACGGAAATCACAACAGTGCGAAACATGAACTTAAACCCAAAAACTATTATTTAATATTTTGAGACTTTCAAAAAAAAATTTAACGTCGAGACCTTTTTTTCGTTAATTGTTAGTTCAATTAATCAGTAGTATATTTTTAGTTTCGATAGAAATATTTAAGAGTAAATTACGTAATATAATATTAAATGTTTATGAAATAACTGGTGTTCATTGTATATTACTATTATTTATTGTATTACTTACAAGAATTTGAAGATTACAATAATATTATAAACTTAAGTAGCACTAATAGCCAAGACGCCAAAGGGAAATAAAGATTAATTGACTAAATAAAAAAGAATAATTGAGTTAAAATAATTAATTTACAAAAATATTTTATAAAAGTAGTATTATTATATATTCAATATACAATTATTTATGAATATTTTCTTTTATTCTTTTGGATGTAATGCGATTATATATTTTTAAATTCATTATATTATATTATTATATTTTTCGTTTTTTTAATTGCTTGCTAATGTCTGAATTTATCAAGCAGAAAGTAACTTTGGTGGACAAGTAAGTTGAATTGTTTACCTATTCTAATTGTGTCTGAGTTTGATGAAAAGTAATTTGCTTGATGAGTAACAGAGATGTTTATTTCATATTTTTCAGAGACATATATTTTTAAGTTTTTGTTGTATCTTTTTTATTTTTTCAACCAATAAAATAATACATTATGTTAAAAATGCAAATATGGCTGGTGGTATTTTTGGTTCACCGAAATACCGGTACACTGTAAATAATTATACATATCAGTAAACCAAAAATATTAAAAATATTTGCTGATGATCAACAATTTATACATTAAGCAAAAATATATTTTGATTATTAAACCATAAGATAACCTACCTATTTCTAGTGTTTTTTTTTATTAATATCTTCGTGTTATACCTATATTGATATGTCCTATACTAACATGATGTATCTATCAAGGTAATTGCTTAAACTGTGTACAATTATAATGTGTATTTTATAAGTTTCTATGAAATAACTTAATTTATTTGTATTATGGATTTATTTGAGTATATAAAACTTTTTTTATAACACAGACGGGGTCTTAATCTTAGTCGTTTATCTCTATAAATCTGGATTTTTTAATGCGGATTAAGACCATTTTAAATAAATAGTGAGTTAATCAGCAATTACGGGTTTAGTGTTGTATTCATGACACCTGAAAAAGCTATTCGTTTTTAATTTGGTATTTAAATATAATACGCTAATAGACAAGTATATTGAAACTATACATTTAATTTGGTTGATAACATTTTTTTTTTTTTTTATTGAATATTTAGAAATGCGTTTTGAAAAAAACTATATTATTCAGAAAAATATTTCAACAATTTGCAAATTATATTTGACAATCAAAATAAACTACGTTTACCTAAACTTTTCTCAAAAACCATCGTGGAACCTACTTAAGAGTTGAATAAACCGCCTAACAGTATTATTATACCAAACGTTATTTTAGACAAATAAATAAATAATCACCTTCTAATGCATTGATATTAACTCAATTCTTGAGACTAATTTTTCAAAACAGTTGGAGTAGATATATGTATCTATATATATATATATCACGGCTAAACTGGAATGTAATGGATTACGATTTAAATATCGTAGAACGTGGAAAAAAGGACAGGGGCCCCGTCGTCCTCCTGAAATACCAGCTGATCAATCTATTTATGCGATTGACGCGCGTCTTAAAATATTACCGCGTGCGTCTCGTTTATTGTTCTTAAAATCAATATAGTCAGGTATACAATCTTATCGATGATAATATTATTAATATAAAAAAATAGACTTTTTTTCTAGTAGTATATACAGCGCGCACGCACTCGACGAGTTGTAAAATAGGTTATCCTTTTGCAGTCTGGATCTCCAGGGAGTCGAGCATATTATAGTATAGGTATCTAGTGTGTATAGTATTGAATCCGGACGGGTGGCTAGACGGGTACAGCGGAGAGGCGGGGTGTGTTAGTAATAGCCGCATCGCATATAATAGTACGTGTATAGTGCAAGTATATAGCATACACATATTTACCTTAGTACCTACACCACATGTTCGTGAATCAGCTTTTTCTGCGCCTCCGGGCACTTGATATAAAGTACCTCTTTCGGCCTTAATAACTTTGTTAGATATTATACGTATTATATCGTTACTCTTTCGCCCTGAAGTGACGTCGTAGTTACTCGTTTAGGTGACTGGGTCGCAGGTAGATATATAATATACGCGCCGTGCGTGACACGTCGATGCAGATGCCAATAATAACAATAACAGCGATTTCGGAGTGTGTGCAGTATACTGTAAACAAATTTTATTTTACACAAAAATTAAATTTTAACGTAAGACACTCAATATTTTGAAAACTTGGTGACGTTTTTGAAAACAATATTTTTCATTTGATTTAATTTTTTTGAGATAATCGCAAATAATGAAACCTCCTGTTATTGCCTGTATGGATCGTCTACAAAAAAATCTTATGGATAGCAAAATGCAGTCGTAGAATTCGAATCAGTTTTCTTGTGATCAGTAATAAGAAATAAAAACTGCTCCATGAGTTGATAATATTAATCCCGAGAGCACCGTAAGCATAGCGCGAAAAGTCTCTAAAATTTGGATTGTTTTATATGGAGTTTAGACCAATGTATATATATATATCTTAAAAATAGGTAACAAAGACTTATGAAAAATATACCTTCTTTAGGCCTCGGGTTAAGATCACTAAATTCTTATAAATTTGAACTTGACGTATTTCAGCAATTAAAATATTTGTACTAACGATAATACTTGTTGAAAATCGTTTCACAAAAATATAAAATAGACGTAGAGTTTATTATACGGTGATCATTTTTAAAAAGTTATATATGTTGATTAATACTAATTACTAAAATTTCCAATTCATCATAGCCCCTATATCTTCAAAATTCATTATCGTGGTCTTGTTATCTTAGTAAAAAAAAATTAAAAAATAAAGTAACTGAAAAATTACTAGTTTCTAAAAAAACGTTTCTATACAATTTTCATAATAGGTCTAGAGAGGTTTATAGTCCATTGTTATATAATATTAAGTTCCTTTACATTTTTATTATATTTTTTTAACGAAGTACAGTATTCTGAAAATGGTTATAAGCTTACTATCGATAAAAGTATTTAAATATTTTTAAGTGTTTAAGTTATTTTATTATTGCGTTTATTATATAATTTTATCATCACAAATTATTATATCCGAGATTCGGAGTACACTGTCTAGGAAATATGATATTGCCTTTATCGTTATAAATCAAATATGGAACAATTTGTACCTGTTTTCGTATTATGAATTATGAATAACTCTTACCTAATATATCTATAGAAAAAATAATAATATTAAATGTAAATAGTATCAACTTTTGAAATGTCACAGAAGGATTGCGTTCTATAATACCTATGACAAAATGAAATATGTAATAACATACTAACAAGGATAGTTGGTTTTGATAATAATAATTCTGTGTTTGGTTAGGTAATGGATAATAATATACCCGTACATTAAAAACGACGGGTTTTTACGTTTCCAAAATGTTTAAATACCACAACCTGAACAACCAACAGTGATATGATCCATATTTATAATGTGTAGGGAGTACTAGGCACATGTAAAAAAATTATATGATTGATAAATGTATGTTAAATATTGTTAATCCGATGCTAATATCATCCCTGAATTCATAATGAATGCTTTTGGAGGAGTGTACACTGTGGCTAGCGTTCAAAGGATTAAGCGGTCAAAAGGCCGTTCAAAATGTTTTCGCGCACGTCACGTGAACTGACCCAATTTTCGGTCATTATTATTCTGACCACCGCAGCCATCTGGGCAAGGTAAAATTTCCCAGCCGAAGTATTTCCATTCAAAGGAATGGGTTGACAAACATTGAAGGTTTCCTTGTTCAAACATCAAATTGGAATATTAAAATAATAAGATAATATTTCATACGAGTATTAAAGGTTCCCGCAGAGAGTATTCAGATGAGTGTCGTGTAGCCCAATTGATATTATTTTATACATTTTTGGTTAGTTTTACCTATTAGGTTACTTATAAATTTTAATAATATAGT
Organism: Myzus persicae; assembly: GCF_001856785.1. Lineage (NCBI taxonomy): Eukaryota > Metazoa > Arthropoda > Insecta > Hemiptera > Aphididae > Myzus > Myzus persicae. The sequence goes on from NW_019103942.1 coordinate 87,983, forward strand.
AATAATGCATTCCAATGATATTTTACAACGAATTAATCATAGCTGTATGACGTATATCAATAACGTCGTTTTGTTGTTCGAAATGAGTTGAACTCAAACTGTGTACCAGCTATCAATTTTTCGATTGAAATTTAAAATAAATATTTTTTGTTAATACCAGAGGTGATATTATTATTATTTATATTATTTGAAAATGAGTGTAGGATACATTTTTTCTTTTAGTTTGCCACAAACGTCGGATGGAGAGAAGGTAAAAACTAATTAAACTTTAAGGATTCAATATGTTTTTCAAGTTCGCCCTTTACTGACGACGGATGTCGCCGTGGTGACCTGACGGTTATTGCAATTAAATACAATAATAAATTCCATTTTCGGTTGCTCTCAGAAAGTTGTTTTTTAAAATAAAGTTGGAAATACTAATGGAAATGTACGACGACGAAAGAAAATATACATTTATTACGTGTCACGCCATCGTGGGTACCGTGGTTGAAGTTTGAGATGAACGTTTCACCGGCCATTTCTCTTGTTTACACTGTTTAGGACTACTGGCGTGTTAAATGTCGAGATTAACGAAAAATGCGCTCTGGACCTTAAACAAGGAAAAATAATTATATTAACGAGGCATCATTCTGGTGTACTTTAGCATGCCAACGGGCGGTTGTGTCCTAAACGTTAGCGATTCATCGTACCTATATTATTATCATTACCCCACGGCAGTCGTATGATGATGAGGTAGAAAAAAAATTAGCGGTAACCGTCAATAAAACCGGAGAATAATAAGTGTAAGATTAAAATATAATATGCCTACAAACCTACAGCAGATGTTTAGCATTGGAATTTATACGGTTTATGATACGCGTGCCTACTAAGCGTACTTATCTCTAGGTATTTACAATAAACGATAAACTTTATAAGCTGTGACGAACCGGCAAAAACTTTGGTGAAAGATTTACAAGCGAGAATCCATTTTCAGACTAATCTTGAACTGCACTTTTGGGTATTAAATCGATGTTCACCGAAAAGATTTTTGATTGATGAAATTAGCATAATTTTGCTTTAAAATACTGAGATTCTCGTCATGGTAATTCATTCATGTTCTGTGCCTTAAAAGTTAACATTTACTATATTTACAATAATTCAGTTTTGCAATTGACGATAATTTTTTTTCTTATTCCTAATTTCTAATTTAAATTATTTTTTAATCCTGTCATCATGGTCCATAGTTTTACTAACTTAAGTAAAATAAACGCCTTGAAAAAAAAAAAATAATATAAAAAAAAATTTATAGTCATATTATTATATTATGTTTAATATGTCTTTAAGTCATATGATTATGTATTTTAATACAATTATAATACATACCTAATATAAACCTATACCCAGCGTAGTTACAATGATGTGAAAAAAAATCTAGGCGGTTTTGCTGAAAGTTATTTCTTAAGAATAAACTTTAGATTTTTAATTGGATTGAACAATATCAGGCATTTAAATTAATACTTATCGTCTATTAATTATTTCCTCTATGTCAGAATAAATTGTAAATTTGTAAACCGTTACTGTTTTAATTAATAATAATAAAAAAACCTTATTTAGTATTTTCAAATACCACCACGGTGTATTGAAATTTTAATAAACCTTTCTTGGATATCTACTTCGCTTATCAATTAATGTTATATATTACCAAGGTTGGCAGTATAGCATACACATATTATTATTATTATTATTATTAT
>NW_019103942.1:90497-171034 GCF_001856785.1 Myzus persicae
CCCCCCCCTACCCCCAAAGCACCCTCTACCACTCCCCGCTCACCGCTTTCCACTTTTCACACAATCGCAAACCAAATCATACAAACTTTTGTGTGTGTTTGGTTCAGCACTTTTGCAAAACTTATCTCGCGCGGCGTTCGTTTCTGCCCGACGGAAGGCTGTGCAGAATGCTTCAGCTACGTCCTCCGTTTGTCGGGCAGCTGTAAATCGTAATTATTTTAACGTTGAGCGGTTCAGACGTTCTGGTTTCGAAACGAAATAAATAATGGTCTAAATTCGTGAATTATAAAATCAACAACGTCGGACGGAAACTGTGTGAAAAACAAACGACGTCTAGCACATCCGGAAAACAAGAGACGTTGTCGCGAGTACCTACCTACCCCCATTTAACGCGTGGGTACATAATAATATAAAAGTACCTACAATAACAATGATATTGTGGAGATCGTTTAGTGTTATTGTTCATTTTTTTTTCATCTCTTGAATTATTTCTCTGTTCATTAGAAGCTTTATTATTTCATAAAACATTTTTAAATACGACGCACATAAACTGGGCACTAAGTTCTCTTATGTGTCAGGATCGACATTTGCGTATTATTTCCACGCTTTTACAGAGTGCATAAACGTAGACCATTATTATTCTGTAGTTTTAAGTATGTTATATGTATTTATACTGAGTATGCAGTTCTGTATTCAATTATATTACGTCATGAAATTGTGCGTTTAAATCGGCACATAATAAATCATTTTTAACAGTCGTTAAACTGTAATATAAATCATCGTGATGAAAAAAGGTTGCGTGTTTAGTACATGGTTTCAAATTGATATTAAAATTAATAAACGTTTAACAAAGTCAATGATACGATAAATAATAATATTATGTACTTTATAATTATGTTTGTAGATTATTTATGATATTTAAAAAAATTATATTTCATATCTACTATAATAATTGTTACTGGGTACTTGTTGGAATTCATATTTTTCCAAAAATTGGATAGTGCAATATTATTTATATAATCATATATTTAATAATGATAATCGTGGAACTCAAATAGCAAAAACACGATCCTTACAAAAAAATCTAAGAATGGTATAATGGTGCATTCGAGGATTTTATTTAACATTTTTATTTTTTAACACAAATAAATTATAAATCTAAAATCTATATCGTGTACATTGCAATAATATATTCGCGATAATATTTTCCTGAATTTCGAGTAATATTCATAACTTTTGGTTATGAACATATAAATATCAACTGGAGTAATGGGGGTTAGGGACTGTCCATTTTTCAAAACGTCACTTTAAAATTTAAAAAGGTAGCTGAGGTGAACGAAGTATGAATGTGACAAATTTATAGAAAACAACGCACAATGTGAATTATTTTAGGGGTTAACAAAAATTCTATCTATACATAGTAAGTATAATTGAGGAACAAGTTTGTCAAAAAATTATTGTAGTGTCGTACAATTTTGTTTAAATTATTTACTAGCATATCATTGTGTATCAATTAATCTCTTATTAAAATGTATGTGATAATATCCAAAGACCTACTTTCGATAATCTCTGGTTTACTTATTTGTTTTCCATACCTCAATATTAAAATGAGGATGTATTAATAATTAACAGAACAGTTTTTTAAAAATTTATTTGTGAAACAAAGTTTAGCCACGGGTTTTATTGTTATGTGTTAGTGTTTTGATTGTGTGAAACTTTTGTCGTTTATTTTCCTGTATGGTTTTTTTTATTCATTTTTATTTTTTACAGTAGTCCTGGCGACAACTTGCAATTCAGTTGGATATGTTTTGCTCGATATTTCACACGATGGAAAGCAATTTTTTACATGTACAATTACTTTATAAAGTTTGACGTGTATCCCAAATCGTTCAGAAAATCACAAACACTGTTTGGTAGAATAGACGCAATATCGGTAGTAATAAGAATATGTATGCATTGGGAGGAGGGGGGGGAGATAATAAAAAAAGCAACAAAATATATGAGTCGATGATATATTTAGCACGTAACAAGGCATAGGATACGCAAAATTGATATATACGGGTAAACGAAAAATTCAATCAACCGATATTTTATTTTCCTATAATATAGTAGGTACTCTAATACAACATAACTATATGATTGAGAAGTATGGGAATCGGTGTTGTTCTTATTTCCACTATAAAAATCATACTTGTATTTTTGGAAACTATCTTTTGAAAAATTCAAATTTTGTAGTTAAGTTGAAATTAAACAAAAAAAAAAAAACATAATAAAAACAAAATCGAACATTTTTAGTTTTTACAGCTGCACTGCCAGATCAATAATATTATAATACATTTACCACACTATATCGCAACTCTTGAAATCGGGTTGATTGCTTCGCCGGATCACAAATATTCGGAGCAACGAGTTCGTGGTGTGTAGCTCTCGAATTAGATGGTTACTGGTTAGTTTAGAGCTCGTGGTCATGAATAAGAGTCCAGTAAGGTCTAATTATCAGGTCAGTTTCCTGTCACGATTATTATCGTTGAGAAATGATTGTGGTGCGAATCAAGTGAGAGTGGTGGTGGTAATATGACGTGGGCACCTGCGACCGTTGACGTTTGGACCATCGCAGAGGTGCTAAACATCGTTAATATCATTATCGCGTGCACAGTCGACCACGGCGGTCGTTAGCAGCGTTATCTCGCACGCCCCCTCCAAGTCCCGCGATTGTCGTTAGTCTTTATATCACAGTAGTCGAATCATTATAATATTAATGTCTATTCGTGTAAGAGAAGACGAACCTGAGCAGCGGTATAACAAAATTAAAATATATTCACTGCCCTATACGTATTGCAATTTTTATATTATATTTGCAGTCCTCAATATTCGTCCAAAATGGTGACGTTTTTTTAGTAAATTAAAATAGATCATGTTCCATATCACGAAATCCAGGTGGGTAAATAATATATTATATCTGCATATATTTGACGTTTTTGATACCGAACAGGGAAACGAAAGTATTGATTTTACAATGTGTAATTTTTTTTTTTACCTAACCTTTTAGAGCAGAAAAATGATTCAATCTTCAACTACAATATTGTCTTTTCTGGTAGAAAAGTGAATTTAGTTGGTACTTTGAGGGATCAAAAGAAAAAAATTCTCAGTATTTTGTTTAAAAATTGTAAAGCATAGTACAATTAAAAGAATATTTTGGCATTTTTTTAATCTTTAATATAGGAACATAGACATTCGAAATAGTTGGTTTTTTTCTATGAAATGTAGATTAAAAATGTATGTGTTCTCAAAAAGTTTTAAAATGTTATACTATATTATCATATTTTACTGTAAGCAATCACATTTTCAAAGTATTTCGATTAATTTTAAGCCATTACTTTTTTATTCTACGAATCTGTTCGCACCGCCGATATCGGCTCTAATATTAGTAAATAACAATAGGTATATATTATGACATTAATTTATAAAATTATAATTATTAATGATAATATAATAAATCCGATTTTTCTGCAAAAATGTTACCTATTAAATTTACAGTATTACAAATAACAAAATACAAAATAGACAACTATAGATATAGAAGTAATAAAAATATATGATAAAATATACTAAGTTATATATGAGGACTACTGATTTAGAATTTAATTTAAATTTAAAATCTTCGCCCAAAATGCTTTTTGTATGTAAAAATTTATCATTGAATTTAAATGTATCATATCCGTTATATGTGCCTACCCAATGATGTACATTCGATACTTACAAAGTTGCAGCAGAATTGGTTACCCGCTAACCCGATTTCTTTTTTAATATTATGGTTTATGCTATAAACTTTGTTCCGCGAATCACGACGATATTAGCCTTGGCTTAATATTCTAAAAACTGGCCACGTCGTCGTTTATATAAACCCACACTGGCCGTTTTGTTAGGTCGATATTTGGGCTCTAACGGATAAATGGTTTTCATCAGACTTTTCCACCGACCTAAATGGACCATGTAATAACTACAAACCATTAAGTGACAAAATTACCTAGCTAAGTAACCATCACACATGCATATTATAAATTTGACTGATGGTAATTAATATTCAACATTTATGAAATATCATACTTGCAGAATAATGTTCTAAAAATGACTGAATAATTTTTATAATCTAATTACTGTGCATTTTGCATATATTTTTTTTTTTGCACTTATGAGGATAATTATATTTTGTGATATTTGAAATCGGTATTAAAATAGTTCTTTCTGTGATTCCCTTTACTAACTTTATTTATACTGTAACTAAAATCATTAAAAATGTATTTTTACTAGTAGTAATAAGCAACGTTTAACATTATATTTAATACACAATTTAAAACACATTTTATACAATAACCATTCACAATTATTATTTTACTGTTTCTAATATTATCACATGTATAGATGGTGTCAGCGTAGGATTACGTACGTTAAAAGGGAAGGGTTCACATCAGCTCGGTTGGTTATGTAATAATTATACTAAAATAAGACAATTATTCTTAACTACCTATCGTATAACATTTGCATGAATTATAATGTTTAATTTTTTTCATTCGTTGGATGGTACCCCATTAATGGTATTAATTAACAAATTGTTCATAAATTAACCGCTTTAAAAAAGGTCGACAAAAAGCTAGTGACAGAAGAACGATCTTGAATGACAAGGGAAAAAAATCTCTCTACGATTACTTGAAGTGGGTGTTCCTTTAGAGTCTCTTGTACAATGCGTATTATGATAAACTTTTAATTTCATAAAAATACATCTTATTATGAAGCACAGTAAAAAAACTTTATTTTTGTTCAACAAATTAAACTTATTTTTATAAAGCACTTAATATTAGATAACTACTTACGAAAACTAGACGAATATGTTTTTCATACTTAATATTAAAATTGTAAGAACTATTTTATGCAAGAATTTTTAAATGTGATGTGATTTATTTTAAGGATATAATTATAATAATTATTATTAGTGCAAATTTTATTTTGAAAATAAATCACTATTATTATTTAAATATTATTTCAAGTGCATTTTTACGATTAGAATTTGTTGTATGTTTTTGTAGAACAATATTAAAGACATAAATATTTTAGTTATATTTTGGCTGTAAGAATAATATTACGAATTGTTTAAATGTATGAAATAATAATTGTACTTTGATTAAGTTAAATTATTACCAACTATAATTGATTCAATATTAGTTTCAAATTTTAATTTTTTTTTAATCTCCAATTTAAATTTATTTGGTTGAGGTTTCAAATTTGAAATTTACTTGGAAAAATTTGAAATGTATACATTTTTCATGGCCCTTCTATTGGGTATTTAAAAAATGTTTTTTTTCTGTCATTACAAATCGAATTCTAATTCGTGGAAACAAGATATTATATAATTTATTAATTATCAAATAGCTATTACTAAGTTGTACGGTGACATTTTAATCTAAACATCTTTATTATAAAAATATTTAGCAAGGTTCTATACGGAGATAAAAATCCTATGACTCACTATTACACGTTAAAAAGCAATGGATTATACACTGTAAATGAAAATAAATCACCTTGAATGAAACCACAAAGCAAGTCTAGGAACTCTATAGATACATTAAAAATAGGAAACGGGATGGTTGAAAATGAGTTTACACGGATTAAGTTGGTAAAAATAACGAAATAGTGGAACCGCATAATATCAATTCGATTAACTTCTGTGAGATTCTAATTAGTTGAAAAAAAGTGCTCTATAATATGACATTTTTATAAAATGTGTCTTAAACAGGGTTATCCACCAAACATGCTTGCAACTTTTGTTTTCCATTAACGCAGTTTAATTTTCAAATATCTTTAAACTTTAAAGACTATATTTTAAAATTTTTGAGATTTTTTGTCCTATTTAAGAAGTGTGTGGTGGAGATAAAAATGTATTTAAATCAAACCAACTTCTCTCTTTAATACAGTAAATTATTTATCAGATCATTTTTAAAAAATGTTAATGTATCTAAATCAAAAAACAAGTGAGTGGCTTATAAGCCACAAAATCTACATAATTTTATAAAAACTTTTAATAAGTAATGTTTAAAAAAATATCCACTTGGGAATTAATTTTCAGTAAGAAGTAAGAGAAGGTATGATATTGAAAAATGAAGCTTGGAACTCAACAGAACCTTCCTGAAGTATGGACGTATGGTACAAACAAATTTCAAGAATCGGAAAATATGGTATTTAAAAATAAATTCAAAAAATCAGAATTTGAATAAATTTATCAATAATTGAAAAAATGAGAATAAGTATTCACAGAGAATCATCCTGTGTTACTATATTATTAATTGTAAGAGAATTAATACATGTCGTAATATGTATTGTGTTGAGTAGGTAAAATACTGGTGTAGTATTATAGTGAAATATTTCAAATTCCCATATTTTAAATTTTATTTTATTTTCAAGAAGATAATGTGCTCCACTGAAGTAAAATAATTAACTCTTTAATTATTTAAAATACATTTTTATATGAGTAACGGACTTGTGCTATTAATTTGTTATAGGTGTTGTAGCCAATAAACTGTAATTTATTCAAAAATCTCGAAGAGTTAATATTTTCAATTTAAAATGGTAATAAATTATATGTTTTTTTGGATTTATAGGTACACATAAGTAGGTGGATCTTACATATGTTCAATGCACAATAGGTAAATTGGTATTTGATAATTGTTTAGAATAATGAACATTGAAATTGATAAACAATGTTGTTTATACATCTCGATGAAAGTGGGATTTTTTTTTGTGAATGTAACTGTACGTTTTTTCTTCTTATGTAAATATAATCCACAAAATATGTAACAACGGCGTCACTGCGTGATTTATACAATAATATTCCTATAACTGATGCGTTATATGTGCAGCAGCTTGCATAATGTCCTCTTATGTGTGTACCTCAGAAATTATATTATTAGTAGGTAATTGATAATTGTTATTCAAGTTAAATAAACACTATACACATATGGTGTATTTAGCATTCGTAGAATCGTTTGTAGAAGAGAACGGATTAATTTATTTATAGTACAGTATACCAATATCGCATGAAACTATTATGAAAACAATAACCGATTACAATTTACAGTAGCACCCATTAGAAATTAGTATAATAGTATGTTTATACACTGAGATCCAATTATAATAATTTGTTAATATTTACATTCATTTTTAATCATCGCATAATTCTATAGTATTATCGTTTAGGTAACAGTTTTATTGTAAAAAAATATCATCCTAAATGTTTAATTCCTTATAGGTAAAACATACTATACCTTATAGTGATAATACGTAGGTATATAGACTTATATTGAACTAATCGTGCAAATTCGTATTATTATTTTTCCATTTTTCGGATATGATTAAGTATTTTTAGTGTTATAATTTTAAAATATGGATTAATTGTATCGTGACGTCATAAATTGTATGATTACAACCGTATTATACAGTTACATATTATATAATTAAAAATTGATTATTCCATCTAGTCACACAGTTGGTAAACTATAATCACTGTTGTAAACAATGACGAAACGATTTAAATGCATTACCATTTTAATAACTAAAGGGTAAACGAATTAAAATTAAATTGAAATTATTCTAAGTCAAATTAATTAGTTTATGTTTGCTAAAATATGTATAAGCCCATGTAATTATTGTGATGGAATTTGTTTGTTGAAAATGATAAATTAAAATATTAACTCTGAATTGTATAAATAGTTGTTCTATTATTTATATAAACTCAAAACCAAAATTATTGAACCACATTTCAATAGAAATTATATTTTAAAATATTTAACAAGAGAAATTGTAATGTTAAATAATTTTTCCAAATCACAGTCTTTTATGTTATTGAATTATTTCATTCATTAAAATAAATCTGGTGAAGTTTATATAGGTAATGACAAATTAGTAAAGTTAGCTGTGTAATATGTTATGAAGGATTAATGATCAAAGCCATTAAACATTAATTTAATGTAGATACCTATTTATTATTTATATATTGTACTATACTATAATAGCTTATTGCATTAAAATGTTAAGTGTCTATACTCAAAGCTGCACATACTGAGTAAAAAAATATATAAAAATCTAACACAGCAACTGCGTTGTCATACGACTAACATTTTTTTTGCCGTAATTTGAACTTATAATCCGTGTAAAACAGTGTTTGTTTTAACATTTTTGAATATATGATCACGTTGATGGTTTTTTTCATATGACTAAGATTAATACAAATTATTATGTCATAACCATAGTTTCTCTTTGCAGTTGAAATACGCGAGTGTGTGATTCGTTTGCGTATAATTGTCGCTATAAATTTCCAGCCAAGTATGAGACGAAAGGTGAGTGCATTAATTGTATTACTAACGTGTCGTTTTAAATTTCACAGTCCGTTAAATTAAATTAAATTAACCTATTTATTAGTACTTATTTAAAGCTGAGTAAATGTATTATTCTTATATTTAAAATGAACGTTAATCGTTTCAGGAAAATGTAAATTGCCTTTTTATTAATTAAAATTTTAACATAATGCTCCTACGTTAAAGTATCAGTGGATATTCATTGTATAATAAAGTAGTTACTATTTAAACATGGTTCACTTCACTATAATTGTTATGCTTTACATATTTACTTTATTCTGACAGTATAATTATATTATTCAATAATACTTTTATTTGAATGCATATTAGTAACTTATAATTTGTAAAATAAAATAAACGAAATAAAATACGAGCCTGAATCTTGTCCAAATTTTTAATAGTTTTATTCCACTGACAAGTACCTAAATAATTGTTTATCATTACATCTATATTGGATAGTAAAAATATATTTTTAAGGAATTTAATAATTGTATGATAATATTCAACTTTAATATTAAGGAACCATGATAACATTTTTAAAAGCAACAACATTTTACAATAACAAAATGTACCCAGAAATTGAATATTATCAAAATTAGTTACATATTATGATAAAATAAATAAATAATCTGTTAGTAATTTAAAAAATAGAATCCAAACAAAGTAAATATTCAAATATTGAGATAGGTATATATAATACTCATACAGAAATCGTTATTTATGCCTAACCTGTAATAGTAAGATGCATACAATATAGAATGAATATTTATTTAGTTTATTTTAAATGTTATTTTTAAGATTCTGTTAATTTTTGGTCACCAAAATTGCTTTATCTATACATAACGATCAGAAACAGTCTTTATTTATAATGATCCACATTGAATACGATATTTCTTTATTTAAACATGGGTTGTTCTCATAAGTCGTTTTAGGCCATCAAAGAAATTCGTACCTACATAATATTATCCTCTAAAAATATTTTATATAATATAATTGTTGTCAACGTATTTTAAAATTCTTTAGTGTTTTCTTTTTCTTTTGTATTACATACAACTAACTCACGTTTGTTTTCATTGGATCGTATAAGTAATAACCATAACAATTATAATACTAAAGCTTTGACGATTTTGTATTTCATTCAATTGACAATATATAAAATGTATAAAAAAAACCTATCTCTCTCTCTCTCTCTCTCTCTATATATATATATATATATGGTATTATACCTTATACATATGCTTTGCTATATTATTACAAATAATATGATTTATAACCAGAAATATCTAGAATCTCTGTAATGAACATACGCGTATCATTTATTTTAACAACGCTCTGAAACTCATTTTAAATTAAAATTCTTTATTTTATATTAGTTATTATATTATATATTACTATATGAAATAGTGATGTGATCTGATGCAATACGATTTTTTTTTTAGTATCTACATAGTTTCATCAAATACCAATAGTGTGATACCGAAAATAAATTTATGTTATTCAAACTCGTGATAAAAATTATTCATAAACTAGGTATTCATAAATTAATTATTTTATATTTTACTTTCATAATAAAGAAAGTTTATATTATAGTATATAAAGCAATATTTGTAATTGAAATAATACAAATAATATGAATGGTATTAAATACTATTTGGTTAGGTACTATATGTTTAACTAGCGGTACACAATAATCAATGATATGTTAATTAATATGACCTAAAATGGATTAAAGTAGTATTATATTTATTTAGAACTCATTAATCACCGAGTTGTTGGTCTAAGCTCTAAGTGTTAATTGTTATGGGCAAAACGTTTGAGAATAAATTGGAAAATTCTTCTCCCTACGATTATTGAGAATCTGGTCACGAACGGACGACAAATAAAGCGACAACAAATCTTAATGGCCTTGGCAATAAACATGAGTATAGTAATTGCTAAACTGTACTGTACTGTACTGTCACAATTTACCGAAAAAAAAAATATAATATCCAAACAAATCTCATAATTTTAAATTTATTTCGATTGATGCTTTATAGTTTGTTATATTAACCAATATAATATCGTTGATAGTATAGACTGATAATTTGTCTAGCAAAGGAATCAGCTAATAATGAGAAAATAGAAATAAGCGCGAAGCACCATACTTATGAAGACGTACAGAGATCTATTAACAATGCGATTATAGAAAAATGGTCACTCAAATGGAGAAAAAAAGAAATAAAGCTTGGAAAAAATATGCAAATGTTGGAAAAATATTGCAAATCTTAACAGAAAAATGTGTTAATAACACGTCTAAGGATAGGACATACTCTCTACGCATACGGTTATCTTATGAACAACGAAGAGCAAATCAAATGCGTAACATGTGAAGTTCAGCTGACGATCAAACATAAATTCGTCGAATCCAGAAAAACGGAGGCTGTCAGAACTAAATACAAAATTCCAGAGTTTCTGTATCAATCTCTAGGCCCCAACGTGTCAACAATCAAACAGACGCTAAGCTTCATAAAATAAATAGAAATAGAAAATTGAATATAGACAGTTAAAATGTATGTAAAAAACAAATTATCATTGTAAAAATCAATATTATGTAAAAAAAAAAATATCAATTGTCAGCCCAATGGCCATCGACACCGAGGTTTATTAGTTATTTCTAATAAAAAATAATCAATTAATGTATTTCATTTTGAGTGATTTTTTAAAAGAAAACTGCTCAATTCAAATCCATGCATTGTTTTTCTTTCTCGTAATGGATAAGCTTGGTCTAAAAAAATATTTTAAAGATACATCGTCATTCGCCATGGTCTGGTTGGACTTAAATCGTTCGAATAATCGTGTACTGTCTTATTAGTTAGTGAATTGTTTGTGTTAAGTGATTTATTTATTTACGAAAAAAAACTCCATTTTCAAAATCTTAAGTAAAAATATAACAATTGTAGGTATAAAGTGAGTAATAAATACGTGTTTATAGTATAAGAATAATATTATATAAAGTACATGAAAATAATGTTTTCAATGAGAATCATACAAATTAGATAGGATCAGAGCTATACCATAATCATATCATATTAAATTATCAGCAGAATATCATATAATTTTCATTTACGTTCATGTATGATCGTATACGATATAATCAGTGAAAATTATTTCTGGAAATCAATATTTGTATTACTTGTTTTACATACAAATTAATATCGGTACTCGTGTACCGAAAAAACGATTTCTGCTGATAAAACGTGAACGTACAAACCGTGTATAACTAGTTGAAACGAGGGTGAAAAAATTGAGCATGCACTAGTAATTATTTTTCAATTTATAATACGCAGACATGAATAATGTGACTTTAAGTGGACGTTTTACCCACGCAGTATGGAGTGGGCGGTGTTGGTGGTGGTCTGTGCACTTGAACCGACAATTTCTGAGTTATTAACCGTTACACGAGGACATGCAATATTTCACACCGAAATTGACAATCGCCAGTCGACGGAAATGATTTATGTGACCGACACGGGGCCAACCAGTGCTCCCTCCAACTCTCGGCCGTCCGTTTCTCGTATATTTCTTATTACGGTTCCACACATGAAACTACACTTTGCCCCGTCCACCTCGCGATCCCTTTCCACCCGTTCAACTATAATCCACTTAGGTTGACATGGCGTAGAAAAACCCGCAAGATCTAAAAATTGCGTTGCGGCAAAATCGAGTTTTAAACTCGAAGAATTTAATAATGAAAAAAAAATAAAATTCTCATACCCAGCCTAACCAGGACCATCTTATTTTTATGTTATTGTAGTGTTATTTTTCAGGTTGTCAAAAATATTCAACTGGTCAATGTACTATGAGAGTGCTAAATACGTTAAATCATTTCACATACTTACCTATGGTCCTTTTAATAATAACACATTTGTTCGTTTATTTGTGATAGGATTAGTTAGATTAATTAGTTAGATTTTAAGCTGCTGTAACTGAAGTTTCCGACAAAACCGATCGATTTTAATTTTATTAAAAAATGTTTTTACACATACATTTTAGATAATTATAGACATATGGGTATATACAATCAGTACAGTACTAAATTTCCTAACTAATCATGCTTTGGTGGTGAAAAATATTTATTTCATTTTCATTTGTTGATTTTACTTATTTGACATGTTTAGAATATTGTAATTATTATCGCATTGCAAATTAGTTTATAACTAATTTATTATGATTAGTTTAAAGTATACTTTTACAGTAAAATACACGATGCACATAATAAATTACAATTTCAAGTTAATGCATTGTGAATATTGTAATATTATACAACTTAAATGAATTATATGCAGTACATTGTAATTATGTGTACTATTGTGCTGCACAGTATGTTGAAAAGTATTTGCAATGAAATAATAAATTATTAGAGGACATGAGATATGAAAAAAAAATAGGTTTCGAGGATCTCGTATATTTAATAATTAAAAATATCGTATAATATCGAAATATACAACACATATTTTGAATTAAAACTGGGTTCTATGACAGGATACTATAATATGTTGACCACTTTTATGATACAAAAATACATATAAATAAGTACACAAATGTATATATTATTTTAAATTATAAATCGTTTGCAAATCGTTTTTTTTTTGTATTAGTAATATTTTGGATATATTATAATAATATAATGTGCAAGTATAATACATAGCGAAAGCCGATCATAGGCATTAGCTGCTGTATACATACTATGCGTTTTTCTTTGCTTAAAATATGTGGAAAAAACAAATTGTTTTTAATGAATGCCATATAACGAATGTTGAAAAGACTGAAAAAAAAACATTATTTGCATCCTACTGTCATTCATTATTAATAATGGACAAAACTTTTATGCATCTCTCCATTCCCCACGGATGACATAATACAGTACCTATGTAAATTATTTTAACAAAATAAATGTATCGTTATGTTAAAGACATTTATCGTGGAGACTTAAGCCATAATTTGTAATTTGACTGACCTTTAACGTGCATGTAAAGACGTTTTATGGAAAAAAACAAAAATAAAAAATTTAAATAAATATCAACAATCCGATGAAAATATTTTTCAAGAAAGAAATGTAAAAAACAGCAATGTATTTGAACCTATCTTACAAAACAAAATCATTATTCTACGAATTAGTAAGAATTTTATCGTATGCATAGTTTTAATTTAAAATATAAATTCTGGTGAAATAATTTTACTATGTTCTACATTTAAGTATTATTAAAATTATGTAGTATTTTGTTAGTGTTGATTCGTTTTGAAACAAAGGTCGTGGTTAGTTATGTTTTAGTAATTTGTTTTTATATTATAATTTTACTTTTGTAAATATCTTTAGCTACATAATTTATCTTATTATACCGTTCGTCAACTCTGTACAGTCGAGCAATGATAAGTTATAGTTTTGAAAGCCATTAAACATTTCAAATTAATTTAACACAAATAAATTTAATGGGTATATAATATTACGAAACGTTCAATTGTTATTCACGTTAACTGAATTTCATAAGACGCTTGTCTTACGAATACTTTTTTGCGATTAAAACGTTGCGACTTAGGTGCCTGGGAGTTTCAGTAGACATCGATATTTTTCATCAAATTTACATTACAAACACTCTCGGCGGTATGACGTTTAAACTGTGCAATACGATTGCCGACTAGTCGAATACCAGTCATACGTGTCGTATGAAAACATTGGAAACTGAACTTAATCGTCTTAAAGAATTGGTTAGTTAATTTGTATCTAATTAATTTTGCTCCGTCGTCGGTTTTTATGTGCATACACGCATACCTACAGTCGGCAAGTCGAACGGTCGGAAAATGCTGTTACTATAAGAGGAGGTATAATAATAATAATAATAATAATAATCCGAGTATGTGCTAAAGCAATTTGAATAACCCTAAAATGGGTACGGCGCGCGTTGGTGGAGCATCGGTTTCAGAACGTTTCGCTTCGGAGAAGGGTCTCGGGAATTGCTCGCAGTAACTCAGCGTGAAGCGCAATAAACCCGATAATTGTCAACTCAGTTGGCCCATTGCCCCTTATAGTCTTACCTCGCGTGTATACCGAACAGAGTGCTTTACGCGATCGTTTCGAAAAGAAAATATGTCTGTGAAAATATATCATATCCTTCACCACCCCGAGAATTCGATTTTATCTTAATTTTTTTTCTATTATTTAACAACCCGGACAATAACCGATTTTCATGTCGATCAAACGACTGGGCGACTTATTCTTACACATATTCGAGGCTTCTAACTAATGATAAGCACTAAACTTACGTCAACATTGGCCATGTCCTACATTGGCCATGTCCTATGACGGCGTATCAAAATATTATGTACGTATCTTAACAGCCGTACAGCGGCCAAAGTGGGTGTATAATGTGTATACTACGGTGCAGTGGTTCCCAACCATTTTTAGTTGTGCGGATCACCGATTAAGTAAAACAAAACTTTGAGGCATATGCTCATCTAATATACAGGTGCAAAATATAAACACGCACAATTAAGACGATAGATGAAATGTAGGCGTGCATAAAATCAAATCAAAATCTTGATGTCGATGCCAATTAAATTTGCTTACCCTTGGCTTGACTCTCCACCGGCGTCCGCGGCCCATTACCACATTGCCCGAAGCCCACAAGTGAGTCCCGACCCATGGGCTGAGAACCGTCGATGCAGTGCGTTCCATGAAGAATGAACTGACTTCGGTCACTAACGCTTACAAATCTAAGACCCGCGAAAGTTTTTCCTGGTTTAATTCTTGTCTCATACGAACGCCAATAGATGACCCAGAAGTGACTGATAAGTTCAAATCACATTTATCGGTTATCACTTTGCTCACATTCCGCAATGCCACTGTGATACCACAACTACAGCTGCTGTAGTAGCTATCACAGGTACGCTAAAGCGAGTTTTGTAGGAATTTGAACACCAAATCGACATCGTTCGTGTGCAGTGTGTAGGGGAGGGGGAAGAATAATCCGGATGAAGCCCATCTCTGAAATATCTTAGGCCGACCAACCGTTTCCACTCAGAGCCGTTTTTCGTATACAATGGTTCTGTATCATTGAATTCAAATTCAACACTATTCATGACAGTGACCCACTTGTAAGTTGTAACCTATACTATAGAGCAACATTGACTTACCCTCTTTTAAAATATAATTTCAATTTTTGGTACTTTCTACGGCTTGAACACAAAAGAATAGTATTAATTGTATTAGTACGATGTTTTTGGATGGAGTATTAAAAATAATTGTTAACAAAAAACAATTTCGTGAGGTATTGTCAATTTTATCAAATATATATAACGTATTATTTTTGTGACAAAAATAATTCAAGGTATCTGCAGTGCTTTGAATTTTCCTTGAATGCGAGTTTATACTTCTTTTTTTTGCAATTATTATTTGGGTTTTGTGTATGGTTTGATCAACAAACAGTGAACAATTTTTTTTTTAAATATTAACAAGAACTTTTATAACTCCACGAAGTTATTATTCTTTTACTTTTATTTTTCGTTTTTACTGATATATATTAAATGAGTATCGGTTGACGGATAAGTACGTACATTGAATTATTTTACGAAAATAAAAAACAGCAATTTTGACACTTATAAATAAAAAAAAAGTCATCCAAATTCAATGGATTTCGAGATTTATAATATATTTATACATGTATACGACTATTTTTATACTTCTCATTTCGAAAATGTTCTACTAATACATATATCTATTAAAACTACGTAGTTTTAATTATTTTCGGACAAGACTGTTGATAATTTTGAAAAACTTTTGTAAATTGGTATTTGTCAATAGGTATATAAAAAAAATGTTCCGAAGTTCCATATTATTGAATTTTATAGGAACACCAGAAATTAAAAAAACTTTCATTGCCGTCACCTCTTTAGATGTTGATATGTTCAGTAATTGCTCTCAAATGCAACAATTTAAGAGAGCAAAGATGCTAATATATTTGATATCAAAACTTCTTTAATTTAAGTGTTTACCATTGGTATTCATATTTGTATGTTATATAATCCTCTATATGTGGCTAAAATACTTTCTATTTATTCAATAAGAAATTGTTTTTTTTTTCTCTTAAACCAATACAATTATTCATATGTGCTATCTAATTTAATTTTCAAAATATTGTTAGAACGTAATTTTTCTCCACAACCATCAAAATAATATTATGTTGGTTTATAATTAATATTACTTCGTTATTTATTTCAGTCTATGTCATGATTTTGTTTGATCGAAATTACATTAGTTCAAAAAAACACTGTTAAGTTTTAAATTGGATTTAAAAGAGTTTAGCAAATGCTGTGAGCATTTTGCAGAATAGTTCTATAGAGTACATAGTTTAGTATTAGTATTAGAATAGACAGTATAGTATTATATTTTTTAAATTTGTACATAGCTTTTTTCATATAAAAATGTAGTTATTGAGGAAAAACACATATTTTAAATTTAGAATACTTTTGCAATTACTCAAACTGCAATTTACTTGTTCATTGGACAGTTAAACTATGTACATTATACATTGTACGTGCGTATTAAATACGCTTAAACAACAATATTCTGTCGTAAATTTTCATACGAATAGTTGGAATATTGGAATTGAATTTCACATTACATAGGCGTTTTCCAACAGAATATAGGATGATGGTAAATTAAAACTTCCACCCTGCTCTCACTTTGTGTCTAAGGCTCTCGTCTTTTTTGTCGGGCAAAATTTATGTTCCACTGGTGTTTGCCAGAAAATCCGTTCTGCTCAATAGCCAACACGCAGTTGTAGTATTCCTCAAACGAGTAAAGAAAACGTATTATTTATTTTATTTATAAACATAAATATATACATTACATACCGTTACAGTAACTTTAGCTACGCACCTGGAATTGAAATTTTTTTTACCGGTGGATTTATATTATTATTATTATTATTATTTTTTTAGTTATCTTCTCTAAGCGTTTCAATTAAATAATAAACCTAGTTGATAGTTTTTTTTTACTGTATTTTATTGTTGCTAATGAGATAAACCATTTGAAAACTTTGATAGAGTTCTTTTGTTAAAAAGGAACGGAAAACCTTTCAAATCTAATTTGAACGCACCTGGCACTTTGTGAGCTCCATTCACTATAATTTCAGTGCTATTTTCTGGGTTTGTGCGCTCTTCGATAACATAAACTTCGACAACGACCGTCGTTTTTTTACCTTTCACAGAGCATAGTGCTTTTGGGTATCAATAAAATTGGATAAATATTTTATTGATTATATGGTTAATAATTATGTTTAATATTAATTTTGATTAACTGCGCGTTATAAAATATATTACGACGTTGTCATTTTCCTCTATATATAATGATTTAGAAATTTGACCGAAAAACGCAATTACTTATCGAAACATAAGCACTAAATTTTATTTATTGCTCTGTGCTATAAATTCACATTATATTATATTTCAAAAACGTACTATAGGTATTTTATCATTATTTCCATAAAAATGATTGTTGTTAAATATTTACTTTTTACCTTTTTTAGTAGTCAGTTTTGAAATCTGGTCATTTACGTTTTTGAGTGAATTCCCTTATTAGAATACAAAATATTTTAAAAATTGATGTTGTTAATAGTGGCACTTTATTTTGCTTCCCTTAAGTTTTAAATAATTGATGTTGACACGAATGTTTGCATAATGTTTACAAACCATATAATATATAAACCATCTGACTAGTGACTGTGTATCTTTTAAGTTTTCTGTTTTAAATAATGATACAACTTTTTTTGAATGTTTAATGTTGTAAATTTAAAATAAATATAACAATACTAACTTTAATTAAAACTATTATTAAGTTTTTTTATTAAATACAAACTATATATTTTTATGTAAAATACATCTAATTTTGTCAATATTTTTTACTAATTCAACTATATATAAAAATGAAAAACGCCATACAAATTCGATTTAAGATACCTAATTGTTTTATGTTAAACTCAGATATGTGAGTAATGTGAATATAATAACACTGAACATTTAGTTGCTAATAATTTATACGATTCAGCTCTAAATTATATTTATTGTTATCTTTAAAAATGTAATATTGAATTAATATTAATATAATAGTTTTATATTGCTTAAAGAATTTTTTTATTTTTTCGGACTTCACAATATTTGATTGGAATCATTAGTGAGAATATTTTTTTTCAAAGCAATGACACAATTTTTAGTTGGACAATTATTAATTTTATATTTATAATATTTTATGTTAATATTTACTAACAAGAATTATGCTTATTTCATTATCTTTTTATTTAAAATAATTAGCAGTGTGTAATATAATGTTAATATCTTGGTTCAAAATTATAATATATTCTTATATCAAAAATAGTCAAACAATTGTATAGTTTAATTTATTGTAGACTGAATAGGTTTTATGATTATCTTAAGATTGTTGGACATATATTTATCCATATAAATGTATTGGTTAAAAAAATACTGCATATTATCTTTGATCTAACCGAAATAGACTAATAAGTTTGTAGTGACAGTGATAATTAAAAACGACTTACCGTAGAAATGGGGAGAACATTTTTGTTTGCTGCTACAAGATATATTTTTGTAATAAGCTCGTATAAGAGTTATCTTTAGACGTCTTATCTCGTGACACCGAAAATAAATTAACTGATGGCTCAGCTAATTTGTTGGTTGATATAGTACGTTGGATTATTTTTGTTTTCCAGTAGAACGAAACGATTTAATAATAAGAAAAAACTACTAACATTTAAAACTCTGTCGCAGAAGTCAATCTATTTAGGTTTCATTGTACTTTATTGTTCTAAACTGCACTCTGACCTCTGACGTTTTATTTTGTTGTGTTCTAGAATAGCAAATAATTGTAAGTATTTTCGTTTATTAGTGAATCGTTGACTGGCTTTGAAGGGTGTAGATATCGAATGAATCAATCCATTTAAAAATTGGGTCAAACAATTTAAACCGATATAAGGATCTTCTAGATCACTTAATATTGAGTAATGACAACTGAAATCTAAGTTTATCTTTCCCGACTAGATATTTCACAGTTCTTCAAAGAAATTTTAACCTATATTTTAGAGAATAGATTCAGAAATACATTTTTTTGCCTGATCATTAAAAAAAATCGATACATATGTAAACATGAACTTTTCAGCTCAATTATCTCCTCCAGAACTCTCACGTACCACATGTCATATTGGTGGTACAAAATTAAAAGGTTTATTAAATGTTTTTCCCGATTTTGTCGAGTTTTGTTATTCGTTGTGTGGTAAAAAGTTAGGTAGTCGTAACAATTAGCATATTTTAACATTTTATATTAAAATTTAATCACTGGTAGAGTATTTATTAAATATTATATATTCTATGTTTAAGACCAACTTATATCATATTGCAGCCTTCATATTGGACAACTTATAAAAATAATAAGCAAAATGAGTAATTTTTGCAGTTGAGTTGTAAGAATTCATTACGTCGGTCTTAAAATCGTTAATTGTTTAATTAGTTTACCTAATTGATGTGTTATTGTTTAACCTGGAATTTATGTGTGGTCCGTGTTTTGAATATCCTCATTGCACGATACATAGTTAAAGTATAATATTCCAACAATAGGTCACGTCCGCATAGGTAGGTAATGAGATTTTAATTAAACATATTAAAATAGAATTGGTTTACTCATTTGTATGTACTTTATAGTTTATATACTTAGTAGAAACTAAATACCATTATACAATTTAGAAACTTATCTGTGGCTGAAGTAAAACAGTGATTCATTCCTAGTAAGTTGCCACTTTGCTTTTACGAACTCAGAAATGAAAGTAATCTCTTAGAATATAATATTATAATAACAATTATTATTAGTTTACCTATAGACATCAGTGTACCGAAATTGCCTATTTATCACGCCGGTCAATGAACATAAAATAAATAATACATTTAAGATTTATCAATTTTTTTTGAAACATTAAATCTTAAAGTAAAAATTGTTTATTAAGGATACCATAATTGTGATTTTGAACTGGGTTTAATCTTTAATATGGCCTAAAATTGAAGGTCTCCGCAAAATTCGTATTTCATCATGTATTTAATTATTTATATCAGCTTTTATAACCATCTAAAAATGATCGAATTACGATGGTCACTTAAAATGAAGATCACCCGTACCATTGAATATCCTGATTAATGGACCTATCATTCATCAAAAAGCCTATGAATTGGACCGATTGTTTCGGTAATCAGCGGGAAATAAAAATCTATCAATATTAAAATAACACTACATTGGTTTGAAATTAAATGTGGTCAATATTATGGAAAGTATAAAAAGTTGACCAGATTTATAATGTTGATGACACAGAACTTTTTTATACATTATGTATATACATAATAATAGTGCGTAACACACAATTTATAGTTTTCACGTTTTTGTTTTAATAATTATCGATTATTATGATCTATTTTTCCTATAGTCCTTATTGAATTTTATTACAAACGATTTACTCTATTTCGGTATTAATTAATTTTTTTGGTGAGGTTACGTGTTGTTCGTCCTAAAATAAATTGAAAATGTTTTAAATATTTGTACTTTCAAATTTGCTAAAAAAATAAATTGTAGATATAAATTAAAAATCATTTATTCCAAACATAAACTTCGTGAAACCACTGCTGCAATAATGCCCTGGCTTATAGTTACCATGCATAAATTATAAATATATCCCCTGAATTTTTTTTTCTTAAAAAAACGTCTGACGCTGGCAGTTGTAGTAGCTCAGGTTTATTATCGCTAGATAATCCGACAATCAAGTTCCTGTACGGAAAGTGAATAGATTCAGGGAGGACGAGGATTGGTGAGATAATATGATTACACTGTTAAGATGACGTCACACCCGCATGTGAGTCTTCGTCTTACAAAACGCGTAATAGGTATATCAAATTTACGCTCAGCAGATCACGTTTAATTCCGTTAACTTATAAGTTAGACTGAATCGACCTATTATAAGACTTGATGTTGAGAACATAATCTGTCGTCCTAAATTGGTTTCTTATGATAATTACATTTTTACCAAGTTATGCTTATATAATATAGCCTAAATTAAAAATCCTCATAACTCACTTAAAAATTGAACTATCGTACAAAAACCAATATAGGCACAAAGACAATGTTTTTGCCTTGAAGTTTCATAATAGGTCGATTCACTTTAATTTTTAAATAAATGGAATTAAACTCGATCTGCTGAGTGTAAATTGTATATGTTACGCGTTTGTAATACATGTCGTGTGGAGTGATCTTTATTTAATGTCAATTTAAAATTTAAAAAAAATGTTCCAACTAACTAAACATGTTAGGAAAGTTCACCTTGAGAGTGTGCTAAATACCCGGTTTCTATAAACGTATATTTTAATATTGTACAACGCAATAAGCCAATTAACTAAATATCCATACACGGCTTAACAAATTTGATATTTTTGAATATTGGCTTGTATGAATCTATTACTCATAGTTTAATAATATTTTATACACACTAGCATACATTAACTTTGAATAGAACCATCATTAAACTATTTATTTGTCAAAAAACGTCTTGATAATTACTTTATTTATTAGTAAAACACAGGGTTTTATATTTTATGCATATAATTTTCATATAGGTTATAAATGCATATTGTAAATTACAAATATTTCATTTATGGTAATGTATAATATTGTAATTGTTAATTTCCTTTTATTCACTCGAATTTCATTTTTAATAAATTCATTATATAGTTTATAGGTACGCTTTGTTATCTATTCTAGTAGGATCTACGATGCATTATTATAATGTTCGTAGGGATTCGTCTAATGGGTTTAAGCAGGAAAATCAGATTGTAATCAATACGAAATTTCGCTTACAAAAACACTGCCATTGCAATAGTAATTTAACCCTTCTGCCAGACTTGCTACCCGGATGCTTCGTACTCGTATGTGTGTGTACAATCTATTTACCTCTTAAAATTAACTTTAACTAATAAAATATTTATCGGAAATGTGTTTTAGTTTTTGTATAATTTTTAAATTATATGATCATTGTATCATTCAATTCTGCGATGAAAAAATAAAACTCGGCAACATTTGAATGTTTAAGGGCAAGAGTTTTCAACAAAACTATTTTTTCAAAACATGCTTGAGCTTAATAAATATAATATGTATATTTTATGGAACATAATAACTTAGATTTATTTTTAACATGGTTCAAAGGTCTAATATTTGCAGTAGTCAGCTTTATATTTTTCAGAAGTAAAAATATTATTTTGTATCAATAAATGTATGATAACATTAATTCAATAAAAATATTGTTTGATGCCCTTAAATTTATTCAAAACTAAAATTATGCTTACATTGGAACTGTCTAAAATCCTAACTAAACAAAAGTATTTTTTGTTTGTTTACAGATTACATAACAATATAATACTATCATATTTATCAGAATGTATATTACCTAGTACAATATAGTATATAATATGTATGTATATAATTACATATAAATCATATTTATTACTATAATTTCGAAATGTATTATTTTTGTTTAGATAAGCCTCGGCGACTGGGCCATTGTTTGACCGTTTTCACTTATATATTAATTTTTTTTCTATTTAGGTGTACAATAATATAAGTGACTCAATAAAATCATAATAACAATGGTTTTGAATATATGTGTACAATACAAATCCCATTGAAAAAAATCCCATTTATTCTATGAGAAAATCACATTAAACAATACATTGTCCATTACTTGTCAATGATATTATATGATTTAATGTATGGCTTATTATTTGAGTATGTCATGTTTTACAACGGAATAAATATGTGTTCAATATTTTTTAAAATTTATGAATACAACAATTTATGTATGTACAACTAACCTGAAGTAGCCTTACATCATTCTATAGAGTGCTGTGTAACACTCTTTTATATTTCAAGTCTCGTCTAGCTTATAAAAACTTCCATTAATACTAGCTCGAATCATGCAAATAATGGTTAAATTAAAAGTGATACGCTAGTAACAATTAATATAGTGGGTTTCTTCCTAAACTAAAATATAGAAAGTGTTTAAAATAAAAAATTAATATTTTTGGCCTTATAATGTACCAACAATCAAATGTTTTGATATTAAAATCAAATAAAGCATATTTTTTTTTTTATTGAACTTAAGCCCGGCGACTAAGGCCATTAGCTGTTGTAGGGGTTATTAACTGTGGTGAGGGTAAGGTAGGTACGGTAAGTTGTTTTTACAATTGTTAGGGTTGTTACGGTAGGTAGCGAACACGTGTATGTGTGGCAAGGTTTTTAACTACTATAAACCCGGGTGGTCACCCATCCAGGAACTAGTAGCTGTGGTCATTACTTAATCCCAGTTGCATTCCACGACTGGTAGCAGCCAACGCGCCACGCCAAGCCACTAAAGTATAATTATTCAAGCTAAACAAGTATATTTATCCAAAGATAAATCAGTTAAATATTTATGTGTAAATCTCAACATTTAAGTGGATGTACTATAAGTAAGATATTTATTTTATGAACATTATTAAGTTTAGTTTGTATAAATGGAGTTCAAATTATTAAAATTATGTTATTGTATGTCACTGAGAATTCTTAAACTTCATAATGTAATGATAGTACGTTCTAATGTTAACATTGACAATTAACGCCAGAGTTAATTTAATTTTAGCTATAATACCTAACATGCAAATGAAACGTATAAAGCAATATTTTAGTTAAAATGGTAAAAAATTATACAATGAAAAAAAATGTATTAATTTTAAATAAAAAATAATAAAAAAGTAAAACCATATTTAAAATAATGTTCCAAAATGTCAAAAGTGCAGAAATCCAAGTACAAAACAACTGTTTATATTGCTTAATTAAATCATGTTTTATAAAATAGACAAAAGCAATTATAACTGTTTCAAAACTGAAGAAAAAATGATAGGTAATGAATTAACCCAAGTGTGAAAAAATGTGTGTAGACTGTAGTTTCTATTTATAAAAGTTTTTATAATACTTATTATTCAATGACTGTTCGCGGTTCATTAATAGGAAAGGTTTTGGGGTTTTGTTTTGTGTGTGCTGGTTTTTACGGATTTTAAGGTCTTTTAGTAAATCCACGCTATAGAAAATGTTTGGTGTCTCGTGTAGTCCAATCTTTAAATTAGTGCTTTTGTGAAAATATTTTTGAAACATAATATTATGTTACATAATGCTTCATGAACTATTATGAATCGTTTAAAAATAATTTTTCTATTATGTTGTATGAGAAAGGAAAGGTTTGTATAAATATTTTACTAAATATGAGTAAACAAAATGGGACATTCAGGGAATAGAATAAAGTAAATTTTGTATTTAAATCAGACCTTTTGTAATGTTTTGTCACTGTAGAATTTCCTGTTGTCCTTTTCATGTATATTACTTCAAGTTTTTTGTGAATGCGCTTTATGACCCTTCGTCTCTCTCCCAATCAACATCTCCCCTATAACCCATACCTTCGATATCACTGAGGACAGCTTGCATTCCTCTGGGTATTCGCTTGAGGCGGCTTTGAAAAGGTTCAGACCCTTCGACAACTAGGACATTGAATATCGTCCTTTTGTTAACGACAATTACACACAATATGATAATCGCATACTAAAAACTAATTGTGGACAATTACTGAATACTAAATCGTACGTCAAAATTTACGCAGTACCATATGCGTCGTACAATATATATAATATACCTATTGATAATTAGATGCACATTATAATTTATAGCTATTGTGAAATTTTGTTCGTTTTTGACTAACTGAATTATTTGTAGTTATTTTTTACCAATTTATTATACAAAACATAATTGGTACTAGTGCAGTTGTTAACATAGTAATTATTAGATTTTTAATATATTTTTTTATATTATATTCTTAATATAAAATACATACCATTTTATATTAATATATTGTGTTTATTTTACAGAGCATTTTTTAACTTACAACAATTAGTTAAATGTTTAAAATTTGAAAATTATTAATGTTTTTGCTCACCGAGATTCTTATGTTTTTATATATGTATTCCTTTTTTTAATGACAATTCATTCTAAGTATTTAACTCTATGTTTTGCAATTTAGAATTTCAGAATAAGTTGGTTTGTTTATGGCTGAGATACAGATCTATATTTTTTGGTATATTTCAGTTTTTAAAAACTGATTTTGCTTCAGAATGTTAGAGACAATATAATAATATATATATATTATTTATTATTTTATATTTATACTAGCTGATCCCGTGCACTTCGTTTCCCATTAAAAGTGCCAACTATAATATTTATAGTTTTATACAATGAATTACTTGACGTTGCCCGCCGACCAGTAACGATGCATTTCTTCGTAATTCGTATGCGTGTTGAAATTATTGTCAATGTTAAACAATAAATTCTCTAATTCTATAATTTTCTATACTATATATTATTATATGTGTATAATGTATATACATACATATATATATATATATATATACATATAAAAATGGATGTTGGTTTATCCAAAGTTAATAGACTTATATACTACTATACCGTTTTTAATAAAAGTTATATTAATACATTCCTTGACACTTAGAGGGTGCTTATAGCTTATTTGTTCAACTCTGATGGGTAGGTGGTACATATGCATTTTTTTCAGCTCACGAAAAAAGAATACTTTTTTTGTTTACATGTAGGGATGTCGTTAGTTACATACTACATTACTATTATAATCAAATAATTAGTAGAATATTTCTATATGTACACAGACAAATATATTTATAAAAAAAAAAACAGCAAATCTTTGGTACCGCGGCAGCGCTGGTAGAACAGCTTGTATATCATATAGTATAAACACGACAGAAAATAATATTTTTAAAATTAAAAGTCCCTGGAAATAGGCCATACAAGGCACATAAGTTCTTAATGACCAAACAGGAACCTCCCCAGTGTATAACCTTGTTTTGCTAACAGTTAAACATATAGTAACAAAGTACTATCAATATATCAATGACCTTTAACAGTAGAACACCCCACTAACATGGGTGATGAATTAGATCCAAGCACTGAAAACACCGCGAACATGATGAATTGATGATCTGCATAAAACAACTAACTTAACTACATAATATTAAAGTTTAAAAAACTTAGCTGTATGATAATAAGTAACAATATTGCTGTATTGTATGAATTTAATTAACTTTTGTTATGATTTATGTTTGTTATAATATTAAATTATAGGCTACATCATTGTGATTGTTTACTTTATTAACCAACTTATTTAATGCTATTTAATGTTTAAAATTAATAACCAACAATTTGGTGTTGATGTTTCTATTAATTTAATAATAATGACAAAATTTGAAGAATTTTAAAGGTACTGGGACAAATATTGACTTAAATACATTTATCAAAAATAGTAAATTATTTAACATTTTATTTTTGAAAGAGATTCACAATTTACACAAATAGATTAAAAAAAAATCATATCTGAAAAAATCAATCTAATGTAACTTTATTTACTTTGAAAAGTTAAGTTTATTTTTAGTACGTATGGGAAATACTATTTAAACTGCACTCTGCAGTGCATTTACTTTGAATGCATCCATAAATATATAAATATATTATTATATTATGGTAATATACTAATATATTATTCTTTAGTTATGCACCTAGTACATGTTTACTCTAAATAAGTAAAACAATATAATATGTATTCATCGCATGCATAATGTATAATTAATAGATTTTTGTTATTTTGAATGACATCATACTGACTTGAACTTAGGGATGCATGAAACATTGATCATAGCAGATTTTGAACCCAATCAAAGCTATCATATAAAAAAATAAAAAAAATAAAGAAAGTTAGCTATTTTTTTTTGTCCTTGTGTGAGATACGTCTCACGTACGGTTGAAATGTCCAAACTTTTTCCACTTTAGAAATATAAGTAACAATTGAACAAGATAAATAAAAACAAAAATGTCAAATTCCGAGTATCTTCGAGTATTTAGCTTTTGTTTTTACTACTCACAGACACGATAAAAATGTTGAGCGGCTAATGTAGGTCGTCGGGAGCAATCGTGGCATGTCAAAACAATGAAAATAAAAACAAATACCTTATCTAGTTTGGTGTGGTGGGTCCGGAAATTTCATTTTCGTCCTTCTGCCGCATGGAACTCGACAAGCATTTTATTTAAACTCGTCTAAAGCGCTTAAAACCTACAAAAACCTACCCACATAAATCACATTTTCGAGCCCTTCCCGTTTTCCCCTCTTTTTTTTATAACCCAACACTCCGATGGTAAATTCTGATAAATTCATTCCGCTCTCTTTTAATACCTACGTATGTGTATACATTATATTATATGAACACCGGTCGGTTTAGAATCTCGCAGCTGCTGGCTGCTGCTGAAAAAAAAACAAAACGTAACGACCGACAAACAAACGAAATTGCTAACTTGATTTTCGTCCGAACTTTATAGTGTTGATTGATTTAAATTGTATTCCCCGAACAATATGTGTGTACTCACGGTGTCGATGTCCTCACTGTTGACGGACACAGGAACTTCATTTTATAGTTTTATACAGATATTATAACTTTAGACGTGTATCACGTCATTGCACTCTCGTCTCGTCGCATTATTTGTTGTTATCATCATGGCCGATCACGTGTACATCCTTTAAAACAACTATACTTTTCAGTGGCATAATATTTAAGATAGATAACACTTAGTATGGCTACTATCTTTGAACGCGGCCACAGAAGTTTAACTGACGATATTTTTTCACCTGTGCCCTGCTGTGGCTGGTGTCGTATTAAACACACACGCACGGTTGGCTTGCGGTAGTTGATGTAGCAATCAGTAAGATACTCAAAATTTGGTTCAATATTTTAATTTTTCAGCAACATTGGATCATCTGATGATTCAATTCCGATTTTATAGTACTGCATTAATGAGCAAAATAAACAGAGTATATATTACGTAGGTATAGAATAAAATAAATCTTGAAATGTCATAAGTATATTTTTTACTCTTTATGTTTCGGAAAATATGCCATCCTTATAGTTTTTAATTATATAGAATTTAAATTTTATTTATGATCTGCGTTACTAGCAAGAAAAAAAAACTTATACTGAGTTACATAATTATCAAATATTTTATAATTTTTCGAGAGCTGACTAAATAATTATAATTTCAAAACTTGTTAAGTACAATATGAAGGAATGCAAATACAATTAGGAACATCAAAGGAGTGTATGTTCGCTCCCATTAATAATACGCCAGATAAAAAACACGAAGGACTACACATTGGCATGGTTTTTTTTTGTTGCTGAAAAGTTGTTTCCCTAAGTAGATTCTATTCAAAATAAATTACATATAATTGAATTATAATTGAATTGGGCATAACAGTAGCTCAATATCAATACTTTGGTCTTTTTGTTTGTATTACTGTGCATAATAGTGAAAAATAATTAATGGCTTTATAATAATAAATTGTTGACTATTATTATCAATGACATGAAATAATGTTTATAATATATGTGGGATTGTATAACGAATGCGACTGCTAGTAGTGTTCTGTTCTATTCAACAAAAGTAATATTCTCATAAAAGTTTTCGTGAAGGTCTCAACACTCTCAACCTAATAGTTACTAAACGCAAGTCTACGTCTAAATATCATCTATTATTATACGTTTGAAATGTATAATAATATAACAGAACGTTGAATAATAGTAAACAAAAAAAATATAAACGTTGGTAGGCACTATTTATAATAATCAATCTACAATTTATTCTCATTAGTTCCTAGGAGAATCCATTTTTTGTTATGTTTAAAACCATCTTCTTTTTATTATGATTCTTATTATTTTTATTACTGTTATGTGATAATATGGCATTAACTCCATTACAGCTTACGTTAAAACCATTTTGTAGTTTTTAATACACAATATTATGATAATTTAGAGTCAAGAGTGAATTTTATTCATAGCGTTAATAGGAATATTTACTTTTAAACCTATATCCGACTTAGTAATGCAATCGAATAAGAAAATTGAAATACAGTTATCTGACGCTTTCGCATATAGAACAATTATCGACTACATGGAAATGAATTTATTTTTATGATCATAAAATAATTATATGTTTGGTGAATTTATGAACGCAATTATGTTTTGGCCCATGGTGTTCATCATATTGGAATGTTCAACAATTTTGAATGTTGAATTTAAAATGTAACAATATATTTAATCAGAAAAATTATTATAATTAACGTTATTAAATTTATATACTAGAATTTAGTATGGAAATTTAAAATATAAATGGTTACAACTAACAAAATTTAAATAAAATAAACAAAAAGTAAATTGTTTTAAATATAAGATTATTACATACCCATCTGTAACCTCTGCATCTGTCCTTAAAATCTGTTGACCCATCAAGTTACTAATACCAACATATCGGATAATCGATCATAATTATTTTGTATATACATTCAATACTGTACTTCATTATTTTTGGACAACATTCGATATATATAATTTATTATTTGATTATTTTATTAATGAATTATTACAGTTATTACAATTTTACTTTTATTGTTAGTTTTATTTAATTATTGTTTTGTTATGAATAATTTAGCAAAAAAATTATATTAGCAAAAAAAAAAATGCTTCATTATTGATGAGAAAATGTTGAATTAAATTTTGCGTGAAAACGTTACACATTAAGAGTTTTATGTATGTGGACGGTCGGACGGAAATAGCACGCAAGTACACTATTTTTCAGAACCTTATGACTCGGGCTCATAGATTTGGCTGAGATAGCCTTATTCCTGTTGGGAATTCCATGGGATCCCCGGGTGATTATCTTGCATTCGAACACAAACGATTTCGAAGCAAACTTGGAGACCCGGACAGAGCCGACTCAAGAGATGAGATCCGGAAAGAGGAGAGTGACATCCTGCTTGTTGCTTGGACGATCAGGTGGAGTCGTCGTAGCAACGGGGCGAACGTGTACGATCCTCCCGGACCTGCTAAAATGGACGAGAAAGTTTTCCGAAGATCTCGAGTTTCATTTAACGCAGGATCTTATGGAACACGGGTGTTGTAGGTACCACCGACACCGGATGAATAGCTCAGTGCAACCCACTTCCGCCCGAACCCATTTATCGTAGCCCATTTGTGCCCCAAATTATAGCCCATATGCGCCCGATTTAGATCATTTGAAAATCGTGCAACGTTGCCATTTTTTGAGTATATTGGCGTGTAACTATAAAATCTAAAATAATATTTGATTGTTTCCCATGCTAATCTAAAACGTTGTTTAGTTTTTCGTTATTTTAAATATCACTTGAGTAGAAACGTTGTTGTTGGAGATATAAGTTGGCGTTGTTTAAAAATTAACCTGTAGTGCATATGTCAAAATCAATAATTAAAAAACAAAGTTAACCGAAATTAAAGACAGTCGTTCCCATGATCCAGAAACTGAAGAAAGTTTTAACTTACTTATATTTTGTATTATTAAAAATTTAGATATACATATATGTGTATTATTGTAATTATATTTATTAATTATTTTGAATTTACGTACAAATTTAACTAATTGAAATTTATCATTTAATACAATATAAATAATACTTAAGTATGTAATAGTATACTGTGTAGTATTTATTATTATTTTTAAAACGATTACTTTTAATGATTATTAATTTTGATTTCACGTACAATTTTACTTTTTTAAACAATCTTAAAAATAACTGACGGCAACATTGCATGCAAAATGGGTGCTTCTGGGTTATACATTAGTTTATTAGGTTTTTTTTCGGACGTAAATGTCCATAACCCTCGGGGCGCAAATGGTCTATAGTCGAAGAACGCCCCTGATACGGTTTGCTTGTACTGCCGACACCTGGATGACACCGTGGAACACACAATCTTCGATTGGGCATACTGGGATCCGCTTCGGTTGCCAGTGAAGGTGTTTGTTGGTTACTGAAATATCACCCTGAGCGAAGTCCAGGATTTGTTATGTGGGCCCACCGAAGTCAGACCAGCCAGAACGACCGACTACAGGCTGCCTCCCAACAAACCACTCAGTCCTTTTACGTCATGGTTGAGAACATATTAAGCTGCAAGGAGCAAGATGAAAGGATAGCCGAAAGGATGGCTGAAGGAAGAGCCAATTTATTAGCAGCCGCTCCGATTGACTGAGCCCTCACACGTAGATGCATGCGACAGTGGACCGCGAAAAGACTGACTGACCATTCTAAATTGATTTTTATTCAATTTTTATTATTTTTATTTTGTAAGGTGAAGCAACCATAATTGTATTTACAATGTGTTGAGTTATATATTTAGTGCATTGTAAACATTGATACACGATGGCAGCAGGGGAGTAGTATTGTTCACACAGAACTTCCTCTGCTGTCGGTTTAAACCCAAAAAAAAGTATATGTCTGTACTCTTCATGAGTTTCTTCATTACATAAAATGGGTTACTATAAAAAAATTTATTTTGATAAATGTCTGGCTGCCAATCAATTTCATGACTTTTGCACCCTATCTAAAACCATAAATTATTAGTTGTGTGGCACAATAACTTCCAATAAATAATAATTTTAAGTTCTAAACAAAAAGAAGCCATGTAATTAGTGCATTAGATAATTAAGTTCAATTATTAATATATAAAGTTCTGGTTATAAATGTTAGTTATACATTTAATATGCGAACGCATAATGTTATATTAGAGTAATATTACCTATATATTATGTGAAATGTTCTATTCAAATATTTATCTGAAACATAATCTACATAAAATATAAATAATATAAATGAATGCAGGTGGGTGTCATGTACATCTATAGAGTGACTTTTTTAACAATGAACATTCATTATTTTTAAATGTATGAACGCGTTTGAAAATATTTTGTGCTTGTAGCAGATCATAATTCAAAATGTGACTGTGGCTGCGGCTCTTTAATTAGTATTAATTGATGCATTAAGTTCCTAAGCCTGATTAATAAGTATTTTAAGAATAAATCCGAGGAGTGGTGTGAAGTGTAGTGAATTTGCGTTACCTCACAATATACTGGTCTTCTGCTCCGTGGCTCGACTAAATCTTAAAAGCTTGGAACCAATTAATCACTCATTATAAATTCGATTTTAATCATAAAAATTCTCAGCAAAATATTCCGCTTTGGAATATGTAATAAAAAATGTATATTTTAATTTAAAAAAGAAAACATTGAAAAAGTGACAACGGTAAAAAAAAATTATTATTATTTTTAAAAAACATTGTTTTGTTATGACTTCTAAGTTATGCGAACAATTATAATATTATAGTACAATAATACATACTCAAAACATTAATACTTTTCGAGTCTTCGTGATAATACCTAACCTATATTGAATTGTATACGTCTATAATATTATTTATTAAAGTAGTTGCCAACTAGAAGAAAATAGGTTATTATAAACACTTAATATTCTTTTGAATCAAATTTAATTAATATTCGAATATATTAATTTGATGTGTAAAATTAGGCCAAATAGGTTCGTTTTCAATAACTTATGTATTTACTTTGACACACAACGCTTTGAATCCATAGTAGGCAATCATCATGGTTAGGTTGAGATGAGGTTGTCATGAGCAGCTTTGACATTTTCTGGTAAATGTTTGTAACAGAACACAAAACAATATGGGATATTTTGTTGCCTGTATTACCAAGCACATGACAGTGAAATTAGGAATAGTACAATAAAATTTTGCTGTTGTTTGGACTAAAGTTTACAGTTTTTAATCACCGTGTAAATTAATGATCGAATATTATAACACTGTAAAGTCTTTAAATCTCTTTTTTTTTAACGGAGCTCTCTATTTCTCTGAAATCTAGCTGAGGTTTGATCCCATCGACAGTGATCTGCACATCCTTGCTGGGTTAGGTTTGGTATGCACATCGTCAGAAAACTTTGTTCAAACATTGCTGGCCTTCAGTGACCGTAATAATTTTGACGGTAAACATTTTAACACGCCTCCTCGTGTAACCTAAAATGTGTATACATAAAAAAGTAATACTTGTTATCTTCTAAAGTTCCATAAATATGAACCTTTTTAGTGCCACACATAATGACCGAATACCACCAACTACTGGTAATAACTGCATATCTATGCTCAACGTTTTTATGCTCGTTGAAAAATAAAATTTATTTCGCAGAATGTCTATAAATCAATTAGCCTATGAAATTGTTTTTACAATAAAATTAAATGTGTACGATTAAATAATAAAATAAAAATTCTACTGTAGAGTTTTTGAGAAAAATGGATTTTCGTAGTAAAATATTTAAAGTATTTTATTTTTTGCATCTCCAGACAGCCATCAGACTCGGATTCATAAATATAAATGTGTTGAACAGGGACTAACCCCTAACCGTACTTGATTGAGGATAGCAGTAGTTCTCGTAATACTATTAATACTACTACCCTACACAAACCTGCCTATATTACTTTTAATCTTTAAATACTCTGCAATGCTGATGAAAATTATTGTCTGTTTAAAGAGGCAGTTTAAACTCTAAAATAATAAATGTCCTTGACCTCGTAGTAGTTTATTTAATATTTATGACGTTGAGTAAATTGCTGCTATGCTAGAGTAAATAATCATCTTTAAACTTGAGTAAATTATATTTGCATTTTTCAGTTGTACACCATTTGAATTAACCAATTTGATCATCGTTGAGAATAGCGTAATTAATTAAAGTTTTATCGGTATTAATATTTATAGAAAAAAAATGTATTTAATCAATACTAACACTAATACAACATTCAATAATCTGGTATTATAAAGAATTTTACCATATTATTACTGTCTTAAGAAAAAAGGTTGGTAACACATCATACCATGTAAATATCACCGAACAGATCAGCCATTAAAGGTATGTAGTAGGCATTACGTCTTATTCTTAAAATAAATAATAAAATAAATAAATAAATGTTTTGATTGAAATATTTAAAAAAAACAGAGACGTGTTATGTTATAGTAGCTGTCGATAGTACTTGTATTATGTTTATTGTATGTTGCATATTGTATTTATGTATTTAATTGTATACATCAATAAACGACATCAGAAGAAGAGTAGTATATTGTTCAAACAGAGCCTCTTCTGCTGCCGATTAAACTGGAAAAAGTCAATAGTGTACCTCGTTATTATTGATAATTTTATTTTCCAGTCTACACTAATTAAACGTATAATTGAATACATTTATAATTATACTAAATAATCTTAAAATGTTCATGAATTTGACGAATTTCGACAACATTTAAATTTAAATGAATTTAAGAAAACCAGTTCTTTACTACTATTGATATTTTAAAATAATAAAACTACAATAGTTATCTTGTTTTTCATTATCAAGCTTTTGTATTAATAAAAAAACATTTTATCAAAAGTGAAAATAATTTAAAATTTCAATGTTTAAAAATAACACAAAAAGAGACAGAATATTTTGAAATTTATATCTTAGTCTATCACATACCATATGAATATTTGGTAAGAAATTTTGGATCTTAATTAATTTAGTTTTGAATTATAACAAAAAACCAAAATCGGTTTTGACAATTTTTTTTCGTTTTTCTTGATTATTTTGTGAACGTAATGGATTTTTTTTTACTTCTTACGCATTGTTTGAAATTTTCAGTTCCGAAAAAAACCACGCTTTAAATCGAAGAATAAAGTATTTTGTCTGTTCCAAAAGGCCGATGACAAAGTTCACAGTTCTTAATATTGATATTAGTTTACAAAAGTTTACGATTATTACCGTCCAACGAGTAAAGACACGTGTCACACGATTCAAGCGAGCGTTCAATTGCAGTTATAAGTCAACACAGAAGTTACCTACATAAATTAGATTTTACGAATTACCTAAAAACCAACAGTGGATCAACACTCGATCCCAAATCTACCCTCTAACTTTGAAACAACTTCAAACAAACACACTTTCGCAGTAATGACATCTCAAAACGTCTTCCCCGTAAGAGACGAAACAATTATTTTCAATACAATTGACGATGTTTCTAAAAAAATTATGTATTCAAATTAAGTAAAATAGTCCTCCCAACAAATATTTTTTTTTCACATTCCGAATATTTCTAAGAGTAGAAATTGCATTTATTTAAAAATAATGTATTTATGGTAGACAAACTCATGAAAGATAATATATACATCACATCACTTCACATCGTTATTTGGAGTTATACAAGTTATGTGACAATCCAATAAATTTATCATCTTATCAAAATTATTGCAGTATTTTTTTTACCTTTTAACAACAAATGTAAAATAATTTAACATCAGTCTATGAAAAAAATATATATACCTACGCCTATTTTAATATAGAAAACTGCTCAACAAATAACATTATATGAACAAAGCAAACAAAAATATGAACAAGAGAAATAAATAAAAAAAAAAACAAATTAATAAATATAACAAATTTCAAAGGGCAGCCAGCTTGAATGAATCAAAACAATTTTTTTAGCATTCAATTTAGACAGTCTTAAGGGAATTATTTCTAATAATGTAAAAATTAACCTAATACTATTTTGAAACAATATGTCATTCGTACAAACTTCTTAAACCATATTTTTTGTTACATTTATAGCATTTTACCTTTTCTTTATGTTTGTATTATAATAGTATAAATGTCATTGCATAGCCTTAGTTTTATTTTTTTTTTGTTTAAATAATATAATCAAATACTTGATTGAAACATACTATATATTTAAACTTGGCAAACTGTATATTATGTTCTATGTATATTGTAAACCTTTTTTTAATGTCTTATAAATTTCATTGCCGAGGACATGTTTTTTTAGAACTCAAGGGAGTGCTGTATGTGCCAACCAGTTGGAGGCACACAAAGTTAAATAAAACAAAAAAATTTTAAAAGTATAGTTTATTCTTAATAAAAGGCCAATGAAGTAAATGAGCTGAGGCAGCACTTACTACGGTATGGGGGCAGTGCGGGTCCTCCAGCCTTGCCCGTATGTTTGATTGTTTCTGATATTTATGTGTTTGTTTTTAATAATAAAAGATAATTCAAATAGTTGTAGATTATTATATTTTTTGGTCCCTTTCGAAAGATAGGTATACGACACAATCTAATAATTAGACGCTACTCTCGATCGTTGGTATTAAACATCTCATAAGAGGCATCAAAAAACAGCCACACCTAATTTGTCACCCACCGCAATACCACCACAATCTCCGACATCCAACAATAATACAATTATAACTCGGGCTCAAAAAAGTAACTAAGAAAAACAATGATACATCAATACATTAGAATTTAGAAGAAACTAAATTTAAATCAGATCTTTAAAAGAAACTTAATCTTCAACTGACAAAGAAACATCTCAAGTGATGTAAATGCCAAATGGTATTCGACAATATAAAAAATATTCCAATTAAAATATTTCCAATTTACTAAAAAATCGTGTATTGGAAACCCTTACAAAAAAAAAATGTTATGTACCTATTACTTATATTAATATTTATACTAGTTTATTTGCTTATTCACCTTTTAAAAAGATTTATACGAAAACGAATATTATTATCTACTTTTCACTAATATTTTATTGAAGGTGTGAAAAAATATTTCTTCAGCCAATGCGTGTCTTGGTGATTTAATTCATTTAGGTGATTTTTATAGATCGATGTTAAAGTCAGGAAAAAGAAAATATCATAAAAACGACATTGAAGTTTTCACCACACATATTATTATATACGTTGAATAACCGAATCGAGAAATCTTCGTTTAGCGTTTCAACGACGGTTACACGCGGTACGAATGAAATATTTACAAAGGCGCAAACATGATTTATGCTAAAGTTACGCGTCTTCTATATTATGATAATATATTTGTATATCATCGTCAGCTGAGCGCTGAAAATGTCTGTAATCGTTTTGCACGCGGCGTGTATAGAAACATTGTATCATCCACAATATTTTTCGCTCGAGTGTTGTGTCATAGATTTCCCCGTATTATTTATTTTATATCCGTATTATATGAAGTCAATATGGGAAAATGAAAAAAAAATAAAATAAACAGTAATAACAACAAACAGCTACCAAATAATAAGGATGACATCGCCTGTCAGAGACTTCGGAAAATGCCTGTGCGTATAAATTTCGAGCTGTTTACCGGTGGCGACGAGCAGGCGTGGACGTTTTTTTTTTTATACATTTCCGCCGGGAATAATCGGAAAATTTTCGCACTCGCCAATCGAACCGTATTTAATAAAATCACATCCGATGGTACGTGTTTATGTTATACAACATATATATTTATATATATATCTGTCCATATATAGTTTGCAATAATGCGATTGTCTCTCATCGACTCAGCGCAACGCTTGTGAAAAAATTCGCACTTTAAAACTAAAAACGACTATAAAAAATAACGACTACATAAAACCCGAAACCCTTTCATTAAGAGCACGCACCTTACCAATTATCATTTGCGTCGCGTCGCAATTTTATTTTATAAGATATATATATTTTTTTCAAGTATAAAAAGTCAAAAGCCGTAAACGTTTACGAGATACAGAAGGTAAGAGAGTGGGTGAGAGAGAGGTTATTATGGGGGAAATTATGGACATATAGATGTATATCGGTACGGTGCAGGGTGAGAGAGGTGATACCACCTACACAGCTGATTATACAGCGTTCCACTCGATTGGGGTGCAACTGGGCGTGGTGGTACTGGTGACAGCGAAGTGGCGATGGCGGGGGCTGCTTGAGGGGTCAAAAGTAGAAATCGTCGTACCGTGCAGGTGCGGCACACAGTGCTCTCCGGTTAATTAAAGACAGAAGTAATAGTAGTACGTATTAGTATCATTGTAATATTGTAATAGTAGTAACTAGTAGTAGTAGTAGTAGCAGTAGTAGTAGTAGTAGTAGTAGTACTAGTGGTAGTAGTAGTAGTGGTAGTGGTAGTAGTTGTTGTAGCAGCGCATGTGTATATAGTTTTGTGTGCGAGGAGTGCTGGCCGTTATCGAGCGTTTAAAATCTTA
The DNA here is from genome assembly GCF_001856785.1 of Myzus persicae. Taxonomy (NCBI): domain Eukaryota; kingdom Metazoa; phylum Arthropoda; class Insecta; order Hemiptera; family Aphididae; genus Myzus; species Myzus persicae. The sequence continues at coordinate 129,048 of NW_019103942.1, forward strand.
TCGTTAACGCGCGCGCGGAAGAAAGGATCGAGGAGAAGGACGTGCTTAAACCGTGGCATAGGACGAGTAGTATGCTCGGTAGACAGGTCCCGAGGGAGGGGTTCGGCATGACAGCGAGGGAGGTAATATTCACCAAAAATGGGTTAATCGGTCTAATTAAAGACGGAAGAGTGCGGTTATTTACGAATGTGTATATACATAATTATACCTAATATTTATTTATTTATTAGTAATTTACAGGCCAAGCCTCATGAATACAAAAATGCTAATGGCGAATACAGTTAAGATTACATAATTATGAATACACAAAAGTCGTAATAATATTACAATTAATTCTAAACTGCAAGTAGCTACACAGATGTATAAAACATTTTAAAAAAACTGAACAATTACTAAACGAGAAAGGCATGCTATCGACAAATGTGGAAAATCGCAAATGTGATAGACATTTACGACTCGTCCTTTAAATATAATATGATCGATTTACATTATATATATTTTACAGTACTTACTGAATGATAATATATTATCGCAGCCCTACGTGCACAATGACAAATTAAATACTATTATTACGTGATCATATTAGAGTGACTGGTGAGTTTCGGAAACCAGAAATCCGGTAAATGTAACAGTGGGTGCAGTTTCTCCAGAATCGTCGTTTTACCGTCATGATGCGTACCATTTATAGCGCGTAGGTACCTACCTGTAAGAGGTATTATACATATGTATGTAGGTAAATTTAAATGCCCTGCAATAATAATATTTGTATTGACCGCTGAAAGGTATATTGGGAAGGACGCCTAGTAGATATACATATGTGTACATATACCATCGTAGTATGCGCGTGCTCGAATTTCGGATTGGAAAAGCCGAAAAACGGCTGGGTGGAGGGTTTTGTGGAAAGGGTTGTAATGTGCTTGCGATAACGTTAAGGACGAAACGCATGGTTCTCGCACACCCACTGAAAACTTCTTCACTCCACCCATCGATGAAAACCAAACTTCTGCGCCCTCAAAGTACCTACCTTTTCACCGAATTTCAACGCCAATATTATTACCTATGTATATCTACGCATGAGTGTAGGATAATGTGCGAGTTTCCTGCTCAACAGTTTGTATTTGGGTTGCCGATAGTGACTTATAATAATTACAATTTGACATTTATAAGGGCTAAAATAGACGAAATATGCTGTAAAAAGTATTAAATATTCGAAAATTCACTTATTATTTGTAAACATGTATGTATTTATTAGTACTTACCTAAATTACTAGTTTTGTTTTATATTATAAATATGTTATTGATAAATTATAAATTAAAAAATATTTCATACAATTCAAGTAAACTAGTCGGTATTTGCTATTAAAATATAGTAAATAATTAAAAAAGCTACTATCAATAATTATGAATTTGTACTAACAAAAATATTTTTTCAAAATGTGTGTACTTAAACACGTAATACTCCGCTTAATACTATATAAAAGAAAATATTGTATTACCTGATATGCCGTTACACTGAAATATTCATAACATAATCCAAGCTTTCTAAATATTATGAAATGTGGATTATTTTTTTTTCAAAATAACCAAACTGTGAAAAAATAATATATATTTCAGATTTTAATGTTAAATTCAACATTGTTAAAACGTATTTCTAGCTTGGTATGCAGTAATTAGAGAACATATTATCAAGGAGAATCATACCAGAATATGCGAATCCTATCCGTCTTTAGAAATAAACAGATCACTGTTGTGATGTGGGGACTTTTATAGTCGTTACATACATGTATAGATATAATTTAATGTAGTTATACTAAAGTCAGTTAGGGTTATTTCAAGTTAAACTTCTGGTGGTTATCGCCGGATAAAGTTGGATGGTTTGTGGAGAGGGAAATGCAAAGAGGTGAAAAAATTGATTTTCCTTGCTCAAGGTGATTATTTTGACACGATTGTAACAAAATCGCAGAAAATATTTGACGTTTTTAATTAAGATATTAGAAACACATACTGGTGATGCAATCATGGACAAATTTAGAACTGTTTGTTCGTTTGAAAAAAATAATAGTTGTATTTTTCCTTGTACTTTCTGAGGTATAATTTTGTATTTTCTGGTTTAGAAAAAAAATAATTGCCGTATAAATTGGCAAGACCCGATAGCATTTTTCTAATGAAATCTGAAATAATACAAAAATACAATAATGCTATTTTATAACGATGTTTAATTTTAACATTGTATTTTTATACCATACATTATTTGTGAAAACAATTTGGTTACTCCGTGTTACATTGTGTTACACAAAATATATTGTTAATTATTTTTTAAAAAGTGACGTTATCTCAGCCGAACAATAATTGATTTCGTTTCGTGCGTGTGTAAATAGGTACGCCATAATAAAAAAATGTTGGTGTAGGGTTGATATTGTTTTATTTGATATCACGTATGTAGTCCGTACGGTGTCGTCGTGATAATGTGATCTGTTTGTAGTGAAGGTAAAAGCATTTAAATAAACAACATATTATGTACATAATATATATTTTACTGTCATACTTATCTCGATTATTGAAAGTCGTTGTTCATCTTACTGAAACATAACAACCAAACAGACTTAAAAATATTGATGAATATTAAAAGTTTTATCTGTCAAAATAAGAATTTTATCAAAAAAAAACGTTGACGATTTTAGGTTCTGTTTTATAATAGAAATTTGATCGTATTATTGTAAAAATTGTATTCAGTTGATGAAGCCTATAGTGAATTTAAGATAAGTCTCACCTAACCTACGTCTAAAAATTTGACGTGTCTTTTTGTTTCAAATTCATTCTGTTACTTTTACTTTGAAAACAAAATTCGTTTATTAATTTAAATATATGCATTTTTATGAAGTAACATATTTTGTGTCACATTTTTTTTTTGTAGAGTAAAAATATCTCCGGACAATCTTACTAGTATCTATACCATTCCCCAGACGCCATTTCATTTTTATCCCGACTTAGTCTTGGTCGCAATTTACTTCATGTTCATTTATTTAAACTCTTCTAAAAATCCTACACTCTATTCTCCTGAAAAGCATTATGCGACGTTGAAAACCTTTTTCTGATTCATTTTTGGCATCTTATAGATCTATTCTTTTTTTTATGCATTTCACAGCTCTCAGTTATTTTCCATTGCTGTTTGAAATATATTAAGTTATAAAAAGAATATATATAAATGTATTACATTTGTTCGGAAATAGTTTTCTTGTGGATATTATCATTTTAACAGTGAGTACCTACCTGGCTTACGTTTTGTGTACATTATTTTATAATGTTTAAAATAGTTTTAATTAATCTACAAAGAAAAATTAATATTGTACACATTTTATATTTTATTTCTTATTGTATGTTAGTAAATGTTCTGACGCATAGTTTTAGGAAGTTATGGCATATATTTTTTTATAAATACCGAGGAAAAAAATGGAGACAAGAAACTAATTATTAAGGGTTGAAAATGGGTTTTAATAATTTAATCAAATATTCAAATGCCTATAATTTTTCTGTTAATACCCTATGGCGCTATTATACTGATATTATGTTATCGACATTTTTAAAATGGTATTCGTGTTTTTACAGTAAAAATTAAAACATAAATATGTTTTTTAATTAAGATTTTTAAATTTTCCATTACAGTATTTTATACGACGCATATTGTAAACATTTTTGGTGTCTAGGTTGTATAGGTACTGTATTCTTTTGAAAATTCATATGATCTTGAAAATTATATTTTTAGATTAATCAATAAAATGTTAAACGAATCAAGCAAACTTCAAAAGGGAATTTGATAAAAGTGAATATATGGTCAAGAGATCATTATTGAGATATGAAAATATTTACTTACTGTTTTTGATCATTTAGTACTCATTACCTTATACTATTATAATATACATTTTTAATAGTTTATTATGTTCAGTATTGTATTACACATAGTTGTATTTCTTGTCGAAAATCAATAAATATACAATTTTGATGTTTGCGATGTATTTAGTCATAGGTAGTCGTTGCTGTCTTCCCAAAAACTTACTGGGTTCGGCATTTCAGTGCAACAACTGGCAATTATGTAATATATCACACGTACCCAGACTATAGAAATCATTTTCATAATTATAAACTGACGTATAGTCAAACCAATTAAAAATATGAGAATTTGTCATTGAGAAAATATGATTTTCATGAAAAGGTAACGGGTTGTGAAGTTCTCATAAAATAACATACTTCAATAATAATTTACAAAATTGTACCGTAATTGCCATAACAGGTTAATATTTACAATATCCAGGACGTTTGGCCACAAAATGCTTCTAATTTGCATTGTGTCTGGTATATTATAATAAACTGAGTATGTGACAGCCACTAGTCGGAGACAATATAGCTGTGTTAGGCTGACAACTCCGTTTTAAATATTATTAATGCAATAGTGTCAACGGAATATGATTAGCATGTAAATATCAACAGCCACATCATACTTCAAAATTTCGTTTTTCGATATAAAGCCATCCTGTTTAATTATTTCAAAGGATAATTGGTAGTTTTATTGGTTTAATCGTATCGACGGGATCTCAATCGAATATATGTATTTCTTCTGAAAATACAAATTATATCTTGACCTAGTGTTTATATTTTCATTGTTTTTTTATATTACAAGTACATTATAACTCAACAATAACTATCTGAAAATATAAAAGTATAATGAGATATCTAAAAATTATACAAATATTTAATATTACTGCATTCAGTAGTTAGTGATAGGAACTAAAATTAGTATTTTATGTAAGTAAAGGTCACAGGAGGTATTACAGGAGTACTATTATTGTAGCCTTACAGACCTATGTGTCACGTTTTGTTAATTTTTACAGGTACCAAGCTTCCGGAAATGTATAAAACGGACGAATTAAGAGTCGTTAGAAGTTCGAACAATTATTAAATTCAATTTGTTCTAAATAAATGTATTCGTCAAAGCAGCTTTTACTGGAAAATTTGTTGGTAAATTATAAATACACACACACAACACACAACACATGCACGAAAGTAAGTTCAAAAACAAAATTCGAAAAATAATCCCTTTTGAAAACCATTAACATTAAAACATCATGAGATTATGTGATTTACGATTTTCACCTAATAATTTAAATTCACGAATCACTATATATCAATATATCCAATCTATAGGTACTCAAAATTATCGTTTTGTACTTACATTAATTACGTAATTAATCATTAATACCAACATTAATAATTTAAAAATATTTCTAGGAAATTTGAAAATCAAATTGAGCTATAAATTTTTATGCACATATGATACTAAAATATAATTTCCTTTTTGGTATACTAATATTATTTACATGATATAATCATGAATTATATACTTTGTATATTCCGACTATAAAATGTTATGTATTGGAATGTATATATGAATAACTGATGTTTAGTTTTACAAATTTACAATTGCATTAAAACAATTAGGTATATTTTTTAAAAAGTTGGGAGCTTTTTCCGAGAATAATCAGTATATTAAATTAATTTGATTCATGTATAACTATAGGTACTTTTTTTTAGATGGATACCCTTTTCTTATGAGTTATCATGTATGTTTATAATAATATATCAGATACTAAACTATTTTTTAACCCGATTTGCAATACGGATTAAATGTTTTTTTACATTTTTTTTAACAATGAAATAATTGTATAATGTTATATGTTTTTTATAACCCATACATTAAAGGAGATGAATCTATTGGTTTTATGTTGCCGGATATTCATTTTTTGTCTTTTGTATATGTAACATTACAACATAATATACGGTTCAAATGTTTAATTTATGGTTTATTAAATCAGAAAAATTGACATTATGTTACAAGCAAATTCATACAATACGACAGGATTGATTTGTTTGTTAAGTTTTAACCCTTTGTCATTTATAAATATGATGTCCAGTGTCTGTTGATTTGTCATGTCTACGCATTGCGAGTGGAGACTTTGATCAGTTATTAAAAAAAATATATATTTTGCCAACTTTATAGTTTTTTTTAGTTGTTATTATTATTAAAGTGGTTTATAAATTACAAATTTATTATATCGTACTTACGGCAAAAATTATCATTTTTTATTTACATTTGTTTTAAGCCCTGAAGCGTATCCCCGTTTTCATATGTTATAGTTGTGAGTCAACAGTTTTAATCTGTTTTATAATAATATGAAACGATGTTTTTCCGTCCTCCCACCTGTTCTCGTCCAAACCTGAAATCCTCTTCGTGGTTATAAACAGCAAATTTAATTTAAGCGATATGGTACATGTCCCGTACCTTTTATAATTTGTAAAACGTACCTATATACATTTTTTTTGATTTTCAAACGTTCTAACCCTTATCAAATCATAATATATAGAGTGGCAACCGTAAGAGTAAAAAAAAATGTATATTATATTTTAACCTCCTATGTTATCAAACAAAAACTTTTTTTAAAAATAAAAACATTAACGTCATTAAAATAGTGCTAAAACTAAACTATAATAAAATTTAGTTAGGTATTAAAAAAACAAATTGTTACTATTGTATATCCTTGTCAAATATCTAATTATCGCTTATGGGATAAACTTAAATGTAATCCATTTTTATCCTATAACAGTTTTGTTTTTATAATTAAATTATCGAAATAAATAAATAAAATATCTTTTTATATTGAACTACACAAAAAAAAGACTTATAGTGTCTTATTTATGGAGCCATCCATTTCTGCTTCATGACACTTTTATAAAATAATAATTAATAATATTATATTAGTATTGATTTGAATTATTTAATATTTATAAATAAACTGGATCAATAGAAAATTAATTTATTAATATTGTTCTTGAGATTTAAAATAATAAGGTAAAATATTACTTACCAAAAATAATAATTGCCAGAACAATGTTATAATTTACATGTCAAAATAATACTAATTAATATGTAGGTAATCACTGCGCGGGGTACTGGACACTTGGTTATATTTTATAGCTCTCCATACATATAACTCGTCTCGTATAATGCTACAAAATATTATAGTTGTTTTTATACATAAGCATATTTTTTTGACATTTCTAATTAATATTTTCTATCGTTAAATAACGTATTTTCATTTTAATTTTTCAATAAACCAATATATACCTATTACATTTTTTTTTAAACACTTGACAATTATTAAATCCATAGTTAAATCACTTAAACCTTTTCAATATACTATATTACAACTAACGTTTTAAACAACCAACTACGAAATAACATTGATTTTTTATTATTTATTATTTATCACTTGTTTACAATTATTTTTCAATATATTGATTTAAGTGAACCCTTGACATAATTGTCGAAATCAACAAATATATTGTAACTGTTAATAAGTTATTTTATGGAGAATATAAAAATTACCATACGTAATTTATTGAAATTATTGTGAGTTGGTTTTTATACAATACTATAGACTGTAGTCAGATTAGACCAAATTATACCTACGTTTATAATACCTATATGCTTATAATTGGTAATTATATTAACCATCCGATATTCTTATCTTATTTTTTTTTTAAATCAATATAATTAAATCAATATTTTTATCAGGTAAGATTTCTTTATTTTCATTCAACGTTTGTGTAATCGATATGAATGCTTATTTTTTTGGCGTATGTTATAGGTACAGCATACTATATGAACTACCTATCACTCAAAATACAGAACACTTAGTAGGTTGTAATTTGAAAAAACTTTTTTTTCTCTTTCGATTTCAATCGATGAGTTTGTATGTACGTACAATAATATGTCAATAGGTTAGCGACGAATATAATATCACGCTAGTACAAGCTGATTATTAGTGTAAAGTCTTGTCTACGCACTACAATATAATACAATACATAATTTTCAATCACTGCTTCCAGTCACATTGGTTTAGTTTATGCGTAATAATATTTAGATGAATTGATATATTATATTAGAGTGGTTGCTCGAATGATAAGCATATGTGGGAGTTCAAAGCCTACAATTTACTACGATTCAAAACTTAACGGAACTTGCACAGCGCGTGCTGGAAACGTGTGAGTAGCAGAATTGCGTGTGCAAACCGAATGTCTTAAACGTTAACTACACTTAATCTTTGTACGGAGAATATTATGCAGCGTGCCAGCTCGTGAATTTCAGTTCAATTTATGAAGTCACGAGAAAATTTATAAATTACGTGCATGGCGAAATTTCATCGTGTTGAATTCGTCCGTTCGGTTATAAAATAATGTTGTCATACCCATCAGAATTAATTGGACTTTCGATTCAAATAATATCATATACTATGTATAATGTATATCGCGATAAATCAATGAAGTTTCGGGGGTCAATGATTATTTTAATGAACAAGAGTAAAGTTTTTTTTTTCTTTGATTGCTATCGTAACGTAAAAGCAGCGCGCTTGGCGAAATCGATTCCTGCAAGTGCGCGTCAGTATATTATTATTTTATTTTTACTGTTTTCTGCAGGCATATAATACGACGTATATTGTGTTCGCTGCCCACTCGCTCTATACGTTTTATTTTCCACGAGTCGTGTAAATAATATAAAGCTTCTGTTCGTTTTATCCTCCATCGAACCAGTCTTATGTCCGATCGCAATAACTGCCGGTAACTGAGTGCGGACAAGTATCGAGTGGGGTGGACAGTGGATTTGTGAGAGAGGGAGTAAAAGTGTCGTGTTGCGCTTTTTTGCTGTATAAATCAGCCCCGGACTCGGTGGAAAGCGTTGAAAGTACGTTGGTGAGAGTGTGTCAGAACGATGGGATTGTTTTCTGCAAGTTTGCTGTTATTGTTATACGCTATTATTGTTGTATGTGTGTGTGTGTGTGTGTGTGTGTGTGTGTGTGTGTGTGTGTGTGTGTGTGTGTGTGTATGTCTGCGTCGCCGGGTGGCTCGTTCGATTCTCTCCACCGGTTTTACGACCTTCGGTTCGGGCTGCCAAAAAACTATTCCCAAAAATTACGACCTATCCGTTTTATAGCGTCGGTATACGTATAAATGAATTTTAAAACCGCCAAATTATTCGCATCGATATCTGCGAGAATACCTCTCAATTATTTCATAACAATAGGGATTATACAACGGTTCCAAAACGAATAATACGGTTTTAATACTATGTATGAATGTCGAATGGTAATCGATATCGTTTGTATGTCATCGTGTCCGATGTTAATTAGTGTGCGTATTCCTTTTTCCATTAATTTAATTTAAATATATTTTTAAAGTAAAATGAACAATCAGAGAGAAAATATTATTTGTTTTATTTATGAGAACACAGTTTTTATTTAATTAAGCTGAGAAACGGGAGGAAAACTATCACTAACAGTTCCGCCTATACATTTATCGTAAATAAATATTAAAATGTATTTTAGTGTCGTTTAATGCTTTCATCAATGCGTTTGTATACATTTATAGCTTTACCAACAAAATGGTGACTATGCCTTTTATGTGTAGAACGACAATTTAAGCTTCATTGGATAATAATATTTTATGACTTTACGTGGTGAAATTAAAAAAATAACAAAACTATAAAATATAAGTTTGACATTTTACTGATTTTTTTTACAGAAAAATAATAAATTTGATGTTCTTCGTAGCACCATTTTCTGAAGAAAAGAAGGGCCAAATGGAGACGCTATTCATATGCATAAACAAAATTTTAAATTTCTAGTTCATTTTTTTAACTAAGCTATACATTTTTACCTAGTTCCAATTTTTCCAATGTTGAGTTTAGAATACAAGTTGATAAATCAAAATTACTGGAATAAAAACCATGTACAGTTAAACAATTTGAAGTGTATGTTCAAAATAGGGGTAACCATTAAAAAAAATGAAGTTGTATTGCGCATGCGTAAAAAAATATTGTAAGTCTTAGAAATTTAAGAACCATCAGTCTAGTTTGATGTCCCTCAAATTGAACAGAAAATTATTCACAAGAATTGTCGAACCGGGAATTATAAACTTGTACAATATATAATATATACTCCATACACGCTGTATCTACTATAAATATAATAAATACCTTTTTTGTTTGTAGACTCGTGACTTTTGAATGTTATATGTATATAATAATAATAATAATAATAGTCCTTGTTTTACTGAATAAAGCTTAAATTCCAGTTTTAACGAGAGAGTATAATATTATGCACAGCTATAAATTTATAATATTTAATACATAGATTATAACAAATAATTTCAAATTAAAACATGACATAATTAAATATAAGTTCATGTCACATACATGATTATGATAATGAATAACGGCCAACAATAAGTTAACTATAAGAATAATGAATACAATGTTAAACTATACGAATAAATAAAATTAAAATGAACAACACTATAATAATAATTTGAAACAGTTAAATTGTAATAACAATTTGTTGATATATATATATTGAAAATATCGAGATCTTATTTCTACTGTTACCTAAGGATATTATTGCTTGGATAATTTTCATGGTATTTGAATAATGTAGGGTACTCGATTTTTAACAGTAGTTTTAGGTAACTAATAAATAAATAATATTTGGCGATCGCCAATCAACTATCTAATTTTTAACCAATAGACATGATATCCCATTAATGATCTATTTTATATTTCCACATATTTAGGATTATTACGTCATTTAGACATAATGAGTTCGAGTCTTGTTCAAATAACATAACAATTTTAATTCGAATAATTGAGAATTTGAGCCTTTTTATAACGTTGGTAGGTACAGTGTACACATAGTGATTAATCATTATATCTTTCATACGAGTTCGTATATACCTTACCTAAAATCATATACATAGGTCTCGCGATCACTGAGGCGATCATATAATTATATATATAATATAATATTATTATGAATACGACATCGTTTCGTTATGGAGCTGGAAAAATGTTACAAGTGCACAGCACCGTATAATGGTGATCTCGCGAGTGTATATAATATTATATGTGCACGAGACACCGGGTTTGGCGGAGGTGGCGTACGTGTCCGGGAATCTTAAACTCGACGATATGTATTTATTCATTCAGTCGACACGGCCGCGGTTGCTGACGTGTAGAACGCCCACCTCTCCTCCGCCGACAAATCCAACCCACTCCACTGTCACCCCCTGGCATCGTCCTCGACCCCGTCGACATCAACTTCGCCCAGAACACGCCGACTCTCGCAATCCTGACCCACCACCGACCAACGCCTCCCCCTCCTAAAGGCTCCGACCATCGACCGGAACACCTAAATCGGTGGCGTCTTACACCTATAAATAATAATAATATCGTGTATTGTGCACCCACAGTAATGACACATAGTATTAAGGTCTCAGCCGAAGCGATACATTCTACATTGTACAATATACATGAGTACGACCCTCCTGCCAAGACTAACAAACGAGTTTCCTGGTTTTTGGAAACGCAAGCGCTGCCACCCACCCCCTATATTATTATAGATAGAAATAATAAAGTGCGTAGTAGATTCTTAGTGGAGCAACAAAGGTTGTTGATTTTATAATGTGTTTTTTTTTTTTTAAATTTGATTTTTATTTCGGGTGGCTGTCATCGCCTTTTTGGGTACTAAAAATTCTTTGATTTTTTACATTAGCATCTTTTCTGGTAGTCCAATAATTACATGCCGGAGCTCTCGTCTTGCAGTTTTCGAGAACGATGGTCACAGATTACCCGCTCGAACTTTTGAAGCGTCTTTAACAGTCATTTTCGAGCCGTCTGTGCAATAGGCGACCTCGTCATACATCATATGCAAAGTCGACACGCCACCACAGATTTCCTAGCTCAGAAATTTTGGATTGACAAGACTCATACATAACCAGCTCTCAAAAGCTCAGGTCTGTCGTCTAACCACCAATGCCACGACTTATCGTGATGGTAGCTTGCGATTGCAGCGTTGGTACTGCATGATGTCACACACTCAAGAGTTGTCGAGCGAATGAAAACTACGAAACGACTACTTATCGTGTAGACCGGACCGTTTGAATAATAAAGCAATAAATTCGGACATCAAATCGTCCGGAGAAGTTAAAATCGACAGTAACAATATAAATATATATATAATTCGTATAACAATGAATAGATCAGCACATACTAATATAGAATAGACCTTGCAAAAATTAGCTAAAAATATATGGTAGTATTAAAGGCTAGCAAGGGCAGTATCTTTAAATATATCATAGACACTAGGAACTTATAAATTAATGCCCATGTTTAGTATCTATTCTAGTGCATTCATTGGTTGTAAAGTGTAAGTGGAGAATCAAAGCCAGGTTGATAAAAATATTAAAATATGATAGAAATATACTAATTACATAATATAATTAATGCGATATGATGGAAAAAATTAAATCAGCCTACCGCAATACTAACAATAAAATTAGTTACTTTAATAGAAGTATCACAAAATACCTAAACTTAATGTATAGGCTGACAGACTGTCTTCTCTCAAAATTATTTTTCGCATACAATGATTGATTATTGAATTCAAATTTAATACATCCATTACAGTATAACCCACTCGATAACTACTGTTGGAACAGCTGAGTGATACCCAATTGCCAACATTTTTTTTTTGCAAACGTACACAACATGGTTTAGTTAATCGTATTTACATAATTTAATACTTACAAAAAGCTCACACGTGGCACACCTACACATTTGAATTGCAGAGTTGTTGTATTATGCATTATATAAGTTTTTAATATTTACAACTAAATCATAGCTGTTTTTGTTGAATAAAATAAAATAATTATGTTTATAGGACCTGCAGGATAGAAGACGAATTCCCAAGCACAACTGTTGAATTTTCCAGCTTTCAGGAAAACATAATTTAAATTTTTTGAAACACGAGTACTGTGTACTTTACTTCAATATTTTGTCAGAATGATATATGTAAAAAGTTTTTAAAAATAGAAACAATCTTATTTATTTCGTTTTAGCTTAAAACAAACAATCATTAATTTTATTGTTAGCTAGGTAGAAAATGTAAATGTTCGTAAAAAAACGTTTGAATAAATAGTGAATTTTTCACTTTTTGCATTGGCAAATTGTAGGATCTGTGTCACATAACTTTGATACTGAAAAAAGTACAGTACCTGTCACTCGCTCACTCACTAAAAAAAAAAAATACCTTTCTTCTTCTTATAATTAATTAACTCTGATCTTCCGATGATTTGATTTTTAAAATACTTTGATGACGGAAAGTATTAAAGTGTACACTTCTTTCTGGTCATACAACAAGGACGGAGATGACTATTTACGGATGATATGATTAAAATGCACACTACGCCCAGCATTTCAAAACTGTGTAAACACAATAGGCATATAACATGTAATATTTAAATAATATTTTAACGTATATATTATGTAGAACGTAGGTACACATAATATAATATGATTATCCCGATATTAATTAGGTACACAACACCTGCGACAGATTTGATTAAAATGTATTTTTTAATAATAAACACTTCATTCCACGAATACTTACTACTTGGAGTATCACTTGGCGTCTCCCGTTTAACGCAATATAATATACACATACAATGTGACCTATTTAAGTGTATACATTCATAATATTAAAAACCTTTAAATTTTTATAACCTTTTATTGTTATTATTTTTTAAAAATTTTAAGTTCTTTGAATTGCAACATCATGATTGGAATTTTAGATCATCCTGGAGAAACAACTTTTTAGCGGCCCATTAACAGTTATGTATTTATTTGGGGCTTATAGGAGGTAATCACCTTACTGAATTTTATCATTTTTTTTAGTCCTTAAAAGAGGTGGTAAATATATACTGACATTTATCGTTCCTACAAGAATGATTATATAGTAATATAATATTACTATATTAGTGAGGTTTGCTAACAGATATCTGTGCCTAGTTGTAATTAATTTCTAGTGAAAAAATCATTTGGTCTACTTTAAATATATATGTAAGGATTAGATATTATTTAAAAAATACTTTAATTTGATTATTTACTTTGGTACCTACTAAAACACATATCTTACCCGTAGCAATAGACAATATTAGTCATTAAACAATACATATTGGTATACATGAAACTGATTAATACCTTAATCATGAAATCGACATTCAACTGCTGTAACAATAAAATGTATTACAGATTTTACTGTCCACCGGGGTTGATTTTTCGGTTAGTTATTGTTCTTACTTATTAGTTATTATTCACTTTTTGTTATTCTGTTAAATACGATTTATTTATATTTATATTCATATTAGCTATTGGCCTATTGTTTTCTAGTTTGTTGTTTTCTTAATTGAAATTCTTGATTTAAGAAAAAATTACGAGATGCCAATTAGAAAAAAACCGTCTATAACGAATTGTTGTTATTTCGCAACAGATTACGGCTTTGGAGTTTGGCAGTGCACTCAATGGTCCCGTCAACTAGTTAGTACGAATTCATTTGGGAATTTCTCGATTTCCCAATGGTCTGACGTCCCTGGAGACAATATACATTATAGATGTCATATTTTTTTGCGGAGGAGTATCTACTCCAATACATAAATAGAATTTCGAACGAGTATTAACCAGTTATAAGTGTTAAGAGTTTTTATGAGTTGAGTCGTAGCAATAATTAGGTTGAATACCACAGAGCAACTCTACGCTCAACTTAAAATCTCATAACTAATCAACTACTCGTTTGATAATCGATATTTTTATAATTACATAAATGATTCAAATAAGCGAAAACTTAGAAATGAAAATGTGTGTTTAAACGACTTAAAAATTTGTAAAAAAAATATTTGTCATGGCTTCACCATATGTTTGAATAAATAAATTTCGATGCCGGATAGCCGGCTGAAGCGTTGGAAAATTGACCTTTTCTATCCAGCTCAGACCTTATCTATACCGGGTGGAAAAGTTACTGCCTAAATCAGATTAATATCCGCCATGTACGTATCGTTACGTTGCGTCTAATATAAAGTAATTGATAAGTTGTATTTAAGTTCTCTCGTGATGTTCTACAAAAATATCGAGTGATTTTCTCGATAAAAGGGAGAGCTGTAATATTTCCGTTATTGCTATACAATAAACTATTGGAAGTAGGAACCCATCTCAAAAAAGTTAGACATTTTCAAAATAATGAGTGTAAACACTTAATTGGAATACCTTGTGGCTTGTATAATATATATTTATTTTTAATTCATTCCAATTACCATGAAAACTAACCACCGATAACACGATGTTCTGGATACCAAGGGAATTTAGCTACCCACCGTGGTCGTAATTTCGTTTTTTTCGGAGTTTCGCACAGTAATGGAATTGTTCAAATGCCGTTGTAAAAAAAACGTATTCCAACAAAACCGTATAAAATACTTTTTTATTCATATTGTATTGGTATGTGACTTTTGTGGTTACGGTTTTCGTCAAAAGACACGTCGCGGTTTATGTTGTGGACTTTGCGTATGATAAGAATAATATCATGTTCCGTCACTGCAGTGATATTAATACATTTAATTATTCAACTATCGCAGTAGATTTGCGTCTGGTTAATCAGTAGTCAGTTGGCGGTACAACATCATGATGTAATATTGTGTGGCAGCAACAACCGTTGAGCAAATATAAATACAAATATATGGAATATAGAATATAAATGCTATACCGTAAAATATTGTGAACTAAATACAGCTTTATCATCGGTACATGACGTGTAATTATAAACCTAGGTTATACAAAAAATGTTGTGGATTTTGATGGTTCTCGACGAACGCAACGTCTCCAAACCCAGCGGTCGTAGTGTACGTTTTATTATATTAAACGAGAACGGGGAAACAATATTATTTTAAATGTATTTTCGTCCGATCGCGCATCATCGAACGGTTCATAAGCCAAAACGCTGTGCAATGTGATATTATTATTGCGTCCGTCCTTTACACACACGAATAATATCCCCCACTTCCACCTACAACCATCGTTAATACTCGGAATACTTTTATGAGTCTTGTTTGTATTTCGACCGAGCGTATTCCATACGAGTGTGCTATCGATGCGTGGCGGTTAACTTTGATACAGCACAATATATCTATACTTCACACATGATGTACCACACGATATAATGGTTCCACTGTTTGCCATCCGGTCTGACACATCGACCCGTATTATACTTTCTTCCGACCAGCAGCCAAAACACATATCCAAATTAAACTTCGTTGTAACTTACTTTTCTGTTAATAACATTTTCATCGGTTTAAATGCCCGGCAAATCAAGCGTGACGAACGTGTCTGTGTTTCGGGGGGGAAACATAGCCTCATTGGGTTTTGAACTTTTCATACGATTTCCTGACGTTCTGACCAGTATAACATTTACACACAAGATGCGAGCGTGTTACTTTGTACTTAAAACATTAAAACATTTAAACCTCATTAAGAATAGAGCTATACATAATTAATACAAAAGTTTTTATTAGTATACATTTGATGGAAATGTAAGGCTATGTTCTGGGTTATTATATCTGCTGTAAATATCATGCTTATTGTTCGATTTATTAGATTGTATATTTTAATGTTTTCATACACTGAAAAGTACATTGCATTGTTAAAATATGTGAAAAATAAGTGAATGTATTGCGCACAAAAAAGTCGTGGTTCACAGAACGGAGACCTATTGGAAAAATTTGGAGTTATTGGAAATCAAATAACTAATGGTTAACTACATATGCACGACAACAATGAACCATAATATTGTGTGTATCGGCCGAATCTAATAATCATACCTATACTCCTTAGGGGTTCCAAGTGATCTTATTTGTAATTTGATGCGTATACCTACTACCTATAGTAATAATGAACTATGTCGTACAAGTCTTGTATACACCATTTGAAAAAAGAAACAGTTCTACAGCAAAATATACCGAAAACCGGAATTCGAATAAATACACGATTAAAGGATGAAACGCAGATGAACGTGTGTTCGGCGAATATCTGCAAATTTATATATATATATATATTTAATATCAGGATAATATCAGGATTTTGCGACTTTGCGCCGTCTGTAATTCGGCCTGACCCGCGTGACATCGATTGGCGGCTGAAATCCGGAGGAAATAATATATATATATATATTAAACACGTCGATTCGAACAGAATGCCCCGGCGTATATACGTTTATACTGGCGTGTGTGTACAAGGTCTGCGATATACACAGATGCAAGTGACATTTTGTGCAGTAGAGTGAGGAGCGAATGCTATGTTCGCTGACCGGATATATCTGTATTATATAATATACGGGTGTTAGCGGACTTGTCTGTGTAAGAAGAAGGCCCTAGGAAATCGCTCGGATTTTATCCGATATATGTGTACTATGTATATTGCCTCACGCGACCATCGGAAATGCAACAGAATATACCCACCGACAAATAGTCTGTGAACGAAATATACGGCTTTGGTGCGTGAAGTATAATGTGGGTGACTATAAACCCATCGACCGGCATCGTTTAGACAATTGTATAGACGGCAGATGCGTCAGTAGCGCGAAGCAATTGCCGTGCCTATAAAATAATGGATAGCACGCCAAAGGTTAATATCATCGAATGTCATAAACACCAAACTTTACGAGGCAGCTTTTTTTTTTTTTTTTATAAAGATTTTTTAATCTTTATCGTGACTTGCGTGTTGAAAATATGTTGCTCGCTTTTAATTTTCATTTACGTTTTAAACATGTGTTCATTTACTTTCATGTAATTTAAACGGGCCTGTGTAAGAGGGTGATTTACATCGACATACCAAGTTTTGTGGTTGATATGCTAAGAACTGTTGGGTACTATGTTAAATTTTAAAATGTTTATTGTCATTAAAAATATATATATATTTATACACTTAATTATGATTCATTTTACGTAGGCACATAATAACATCATATAATAATTGTTGAAGTAATATTATATAAATGCAGTTTATTGCACGTATATAAAATATTTACAAGTCCGGACGTAGATACTTTAAATCATTATTAGACTAATAATTAATATTATTTTAATACAAACACAGCCCAGAATTGTTTTTTCTGTTTTTAACTAAAACAAAATCCGTATCATAATATGTAAAAAAATTAAAAGATAATTATTGATTCTCGGATTATGACTTCGGGTTTAAATAATCCAGGAAAACACTTAAATTGATTTCCCTTTTATTCACACACACACACACACACACACACACACGTAGTAATTCTCTCGAATCTACAGCAGGCAAGAACAGGCTGCAGTGGGCACCAACTATTTTATTGTACAAAGGTTGAGTTGTAGTCTTTATTTGCGAGTCTTTCCGTTTTTCGCATCATGTTTTATTCATAATCAGTAATTTTTTTTATTTTTGTTTTTAAGCTCAGCGTCGTATGCCAGCTATATTGTGTATGCGTTTCCAAAATTCACTGTTAATAGCTATATGATTTATTAATACCTTTAGGGCCCCTCCCTGCCAATATACTGTATACATCTTCAAACAGTTATCACTATTATGTTCTCTTGGAAGGAAATTAGATGGTAAAATGCATATTAGTAATGTATACACTAGGAATGACCCCAGAATATTTAAGAATTACGCTATGCGAATATATATTATGTAACCTTTGAATATTTGATAAAATTCCTACACCGTGCACTTGTACGAATAAAACGCTGTTTTTTGCTTCAGCACGATGAGAACCTGATTGGACTTTAAATATGTATTTTGTAAATGGAAAATTCGGTTTTTTTTTTGATTAGTTACGCTGCACGATATAATTTAAACGTTTTAAAGATTTTTGAATCTAAGTGAGGTAAACGTATAATACAATATAATCCCTGTAAATTGTATTCGATTGATGTTTTCATCAATTATTCTTCATCACAAGGCTTATAATTATGCTCAACATTACTTGCACATTTTACTGAACGAAAACTTAAAATCATCACTTTATAATATTAAGTATGATAAAGGGTAATACAATTAAATCTACAACAAATTTTATATTTTATTGTAATTGAATTTCAATGTTACTCAAATACATTTGTGTTGATAATTTGATGAAAAACCAATTGTAAATCGGTACCTATACAACTTTTCTATATATTCACATTTACATGATGTAATAAATAATAACTTACCTAACAATTATTATTTCTCTTAGGTATTTTATTATTGGGAGTGGACGTAATGCGAAAGCAGTCCCCACTCCGGTTCTCGATACCACGAAAAAAAAAAAAAAAAAAAAGGTATTTTATTATTATCAGATTTTGTTCATGCCCATCAATCCGTAGTAAAAATGCACATTTTTTACTGCTCAAAATATTTTTTTATGATATTATGGTAGCAGTCTTAATATGATTACTTTATTTCATAATCAATACCTCTAATAGGTAGGTACATGGGAAATCATATTTAATTCCATTACAATGTTCCTTTTTATGTTCAATGACCGATTGTCATTTGTCACGAGTTTTCAATACATTTCTCTCGAGCTTAAGAATTAAAACTTAAACGTATAATAGTCATTTTGTTCGAGGAAATAATGGTAGTATAAATATTAATAAGTATATTTTAATTTAGTATAAAAAAAATATACATATATATATATTATATACGTAATAAATAATAAGTACAATGTATATGAAATAATTTCATTCGCGCAACAATGAGAGGGTCAGTGATTGGTAAAACATTCCCTTTTTGGGATGTAATTCTATGTAATCCATGTTTCCCATGGTGGCCTATGTTGAAATTATACATTTTTTTCGACCCACGTTTGAGCGATTAGTTGACAATTGTTTGCACTGTTCATGATTGTTATGTAGGTCACAGACGAATCTCATCTATATTATATTATGTTTCTTGTAAATCTTGACGCTTTAAATAATTTTTTAATGAAAATTGTATTATTTATACAAAAAGTTGTTTGATTTTTGACACATCACAAACAATGATGTGTCAATAAACGAACCTTATTTTTTCAATTTGAATGACTAGTGAATGCTATGTGTTGGAGATTTTCGTTACACACCTTTGTAAAGGATTAAAAACAATGTGTGGACACATTTAAAGTTTTATTTTCATAAAATGAACATCATTTATGTCATCTACATGGATGAAATTATTAGGGTTTAAGGTTTTTTGTTTTTGTAAAGTTAATTTTTGTTTTATATATTACACACTAACTAGTCAGTATTCATTATGCGATTTTCAGTTACATTTATTTTAATTATATTTATTGAACTTTTGAAAAAGTAAAACTAAATTATGTTGTATATCTTAATTGAGTTTATAAAACATCTGGTAATTATCTTTAGTGTTGCAACTTCCAAGTTTATATTGCTATTGTTTCTCGTTATTATTATTTTTTGTACATTATTTTTAGTACTATTGTTTTTTACAAAACAAAAGAAAAGAGACATTATCATACTTTTTTATGTACAAAAAATAACGTAATAAACTCTTTAACAATCCTTTTTACAAGAAATAAATATTCTTAAAACAATTTAAATGAAACACATTTATATAATTATACATTGATTTGGGATCAACCAATATATTATGACGACTATCACGAACTAGTACTATTGCTGGCACTAACATTTATTAACAACTTTATCAAATTTAATTTATTATTCCTCTTTTAATTGTTTAGTACCACATCAGTCTATGGTACTCACTGAGTATATAAGCTTATCTTGAATCATTTCATAAGCGTGTTCATTTTAGGTGGTGCTTTTACAGTATTTAGTAATCTTTCTTAACATCTACCAAGACGAGTAACTTTAATAAATTACTGTAAACAATGAATTAGTATATAGGCATTAATTACATTTTTATTTATACGATGTATTATATTCATAAACAAAAACTATTGTAATGATAATCTTAAAAACGACGCATATATTACTTAAACCTTATTCCATATTTGAAATAATTTCTTAATCTATAAATAGTAGAATATCAATGATTCCCAAAGGTTTGTTATTGTCACGCTGTCACGGTAATCTTCCCTTACCTTAAAGATATTTGCAAATGTAAAATGTTTTACCCATGGTTATACATTTTGTAATGACACTGAACTTTTTTAATAATATCCATTTTTTTAAATCACATGCCTATTTAAGAAAAACTCTTTGTTTATTTAGTTACAGAACTTACAACAGATGAAATATGGGAATCTGGGGTTTAGTTCGGGGGATTAATTTTTAGGGCCCCAACTACAATATGTCAAATAGTGCACTTTCACACTCGGCAACCCCCCTTTGCTTCTTAACCCAACCTACGAGTATTTTCCTATCCTATCCAAGCGTTTCATGATAGTGACTACCTATTGTTGTACGTCCAAAGACTGAAGTCTATTTAATAAAAAAAAACAATAATACGCATTCGGTGATTAACTTTAAAGTCGGATTCACAGCTTCGTCATCAGTTGTCATGTCGTATTCGTTGTACCATATTCTGATTGGCCGATGAAATTGAGGTATCTTTCACTTACCTATGACCTACCTCGAAATTTCCAGAGTTGAGGCCAGTCAACTTTCGGACACTACACCGCAAACGGCGGCGTAGTCTATACACGACTTAACGACGAGTTACTCAACTATATATTCATATTATTAGTATTGCAAAAACATTTCTAGTAACTTTAGAATTATTATTAGTTGTATTTTTAATTTATAATTTTTATATTATTTATAAAGTATTGTATAACTCATATGTGTCTATAGTATTTATACAAATAATTACAATATACTATAGTTGGAGACTTAGATTACGTCGTACGCGTATTGTTTAATTTCCACGGTTCACTATCGGTTTATTTTTCTGTGTTTTATGTAATAAAAATATTTTTCTTGACCACCGTCGGTAAATAAAATTTAAAAGTAATTAGTTTCATGTCATGGTAACTGTCGAGTGTTATCGTGGGCCTTATCAAAACTCATTGTCGTCGCCTTAATTAATAGCAAATACACGTTCGCCAACTAATATACAACGTTTTGAAAGCCGTTGCCGTTAAAGTTAATCAAAAGCACCGTATAAATGCTGACAAACAAACAATACAATTCACCGATGAATTGTTGATTTATTTTTCACACCTCTCGTTGGAAATATATTATACACATTTCCATTGTTCATTTTTATACACTCAAGAACATTGGTATTTTGTAGGTACTTGAAATATACTAATATTACATTATATTACACGATATTATAATATCATGTTCGCCGGGTTGTTTACTGCTTCTGGTGTTTATTATTTATTTCAAAACGATTTTTAACCGTCTGTTATAACGGTATCACATGATATATACTAATAACCTTTGAGCGCGAGAGATTTTAAGGCCTTTCATGTTTCTGAACATCAAACGTTTCGCATAAATTCATCACAAATGGCTTGTGGACTATTTTATTATTGAATATATTATACCAAAATGCCTCATGAATTTCTTGAGATCATAATCCTGGGAAACGTAAAAGTTTTTTACATTCTTGATAAAAGTCATAAATGTAATATTGTGTGACTGAAATCCAAATTCATGACATTAAACGCTAAAACTAGTATTAGTTAGTTATATAGGTACCTACACACTCGTATACTTGATGAGGATTATAATAATATCTTTGTTTGTTTGGATATAGGACATATGATTTTAATTATTACCTTGCAACACTATAATCCTGTTTTTTTTTAATTTCTTCTCTTTTGTTAAAAAAAAATAGACGAAAATGGTTTTTAAAGAGCGAATTGAATAACTGTTTACACTTTACATACATTATACAACAATTGGCCATTTTCTTGGTATCCAGCTGAACAATGAAGTGGCCATTTAATGTATTTTTACTCTCGTTATACTATGCTAATTGCCCACAACTGAATATACATATTATGCAATATGCATGTACATTCTAGCAGCAAAATAATAATTAATATTTACTTAAGTCACAGTAAAAACAATATTTAAATCAAACAAAATTTTTCACAGTTGTTATTATTTTATTTTTTATTATTATTATCTGTTTACGTTTATTCCGTTTCCCTCCTGAAATGTGTTTGATTAAATACATTAAAATAGTATTTATACAGCTTACTGTCGACAGGAAAATTCAAACACATCAAAATATATACGTTTCCTTACATTTAAGAAAACTTTTTTTCAGCTGACAGACCTAAAGTATTAATTTCAAAACTTAAACAGACAATGGCGGTAAATTAACATATTTTTCACTGTGGACAACTTTTGCAATTATTCATTTTTGATACATTTTTTTATACCAAATTCATTTAGAAGCACTTTTTATTCAAAACCTAGTAAGAGTGAAATATTAGGTTTTTTTAGTTTCAATATTGTGTACGTCAAAAGTTGAATCTCTCAACCTCATGGTTCATATCTTTCTAATTAAACAAATTATATAAAACTACTAACGAAGAAATATTGTTTTTGTATTTGAAAGTCTGAACGTAAATTACGTTTGTTTAGAAAAATAATAATGTTTCTACTCGAAATTTCTTCTAATGCATATTATATTAAATACTATTTTGATTAATATTTTGATAATTTCCATTCATGTTACAATTTATGTTGTGTAGACGTAGCCTTATTTTTTTGACAATATTTCATCTTATACTGGTGATTCAAGCTTGTCATTTATATATAAAATGATTTGCAAAGCATGCTCACCTTCATTTTTCCCCTTAATAACGAATTTATTCAAGTTCTGATTTTTGGAATTTATAAATAATATAGTCAATGACAATTTTTTTTAAATTCTTGATTTTGTTCTACTTCTTAAAGAGTGTCTTGTAGGTATATGAAATTCTGTTTTTTTAAATAAGACCACGCCTGACAACTGTAAATTATTTAGGGGATCATTTTTTTGAAAATGTTTATCTACCTAGTTCAAAATTTGAATAAGTAGTTTCTTAGTTATTAAAATATTTGCACTGGGGATAATTTATCCCCCCTATTAAAAATAATTTTACAAAAATATAAAATAGACGTAATATTGGAACTAGTATTTATTACACTTGCCACTTGGCTCATTTTTCCAAACGGTTTATGTTAATAAAATAATTCATTTTCTAAACATTTTCTATCTGTAAAATACTTTTCTGTACGTCGTATAAATGTATAATTGATACAATTAACTCAATTCTGCTATGGTTGAAGATGTATCAGTGTAGTCATTATATTAAAAATGATTATAACTATCATCATAATACACCTATATTGAGTGCCGAGATGAAAGGAACGAGTCCAGTGTTTAATATTTCACTCTGTATCATTCCCAAGTTTGTTTTCCAAATATAGATGGTTTTTAGTTAAATTTAAGTAGGTTACCTACACCTAAATTACGTTTGAACTACCAATATAAGGTACTGTTTAAATAACCGTTTTTGCTAATTATTAGTTTGCCGTTGTATCATATAATGTTTGTTTATTGAAAGTATGAAAATAGAGCTGTTTTTAATTTTTAAATGCAAAATCGTTACTCTGAATTTTTATTCCTTTGAAGTTGTTCAACACTGTTAAACGTTTGAGTGTAAAACAAACAACAACAAACATCAAAATCATCGAAAGACAAAGGCGATTTTTGAACTTGGTTAATATTTAAAGAACTTAATTATTTATTTATTTTTATTTTGTAATTTATTGGGAAATCAGATTACAACTATTCAATATCGATAATTATTTATAAAAGATAATACAATGATAAATGCGTTATTAAGAAATTATGGAAATAGTAGACTATAGAAGATTATTGAACAATGTTTTTAAAAAGAGTTTTAATTGGCTAATCATGGACTTAGTTCATCGAGGAATTTGCAGATTGTATTTTCTGAGTAAACTGATGCTTGATGGTGATGCGTTAGCTGTGATATTATATTACAACCGTTGATATTTTTTATTAGAGCTGGGAGTGGAGTCTCTTTGTGGTCGTGTTGCTGAAGTAGGAATGAAACGATTATTAACTTGATTATATTAAACATGATAATATAAAGTTTGAAGAAAGATAAGAACTTAGACGCGCCTGTAATTTCCTTGGATTGGTGTCAAGCTGATGGGAAAGTCTGTTCTCACAGGTTGGAAATGACCATATATAAACCAATTTATATTATCACATCATTGCGGCTGTCAATGGGATAGAAAGATATTTTTCAGCGTAAAATAACATTAGCTATCAACGGGAAATAGATTTTGTAACAGATCTTCGGTTTCCTATCACAACGGACGTGGGTTTGTTAATATTGTTAGGTGGCATATATAATATATATATATATATATATATATATAAATAATATGTACTAAGATAGTAAGATACATAGATATAGGTGGTTGAGAGGGGTAGTGTAAACTGGGAAAAGGCTTATATTGTTTGTAGTGATGGGTTGAAAGCTGGTTTATGAAATCGAACTAAAATTGAATCGAACATTAAAATATTTTTTCGAAACCGAACAGAATCGTACCAAACCTAGAAATACCTTAAGGCGAACTCAACATTTTTTATCTTGTAGAAATTAAATCTATCGTTATAATAATTATGTTTTGACTTTTCGTACTACTTATTCTACATTTTAATTTTATGCAATTGTAATTATAATGGATTTAGATTATTATTTTATTTTTTTTGCATAGGTATTATTGGATAAAATACTTATTTTGACTATTAATACTCGTAGCTTGGTACTTAAAGAAGTTATTTGATCCAAAAATGTCTGAAATGTATCTACCATTGATCATTGATGAATGATAATCAAGAAGGTACCGATAATTTAAATTAGGCATTTTATTTTGCAAAGTTTTACATATTTTAAGGATTTTGTTACTTTATAATATATTAGTTAATGTTGTATTATTTGTTCACATTTACCCTTCTTATTCAAGGAAACAGTTAATTTTTTATCCACCCATTAAAAATTCTACCTACTTAAATCTTACGAGTACATACAAATTAGGAACGACCACAAAAAAGAAAAATATAGTATTTTTAACCTTTTGAAATAATTGTTCAAAATTATTTTCTAAACATTTCGTCGAAACGAGTATCTAAAATAAATCAAATATAAGTATTCTAATCATATATATTATCCAAAAATAATAGTACAATTTCTATACTTTTATAAGATGATTTATTCGTAAAGATATGGACATCGTTATTTTTATGAGATGTTTAATTATTGTAAATATTTGAAATTACTGTGATAACCAAAAATGTTGTTTGTTTATAATAAAACCCTCGAGTGCTTTATATACTTTCGTTTTCGGTGAATATAGTTTTATAGTAACATTTTTGGTGATGGGAGGATACAATTATGTTTAACGTTTCCCTGTGATTACACTGCAGGCTAGAAAACAAATTAGTTTGTAAATCGAATTGAGCACTTAGTCATCGATGTCCGGTCGGTCCGTCGCTGGGGGCTAAATATCCTTCTTTCACATAGTGCATGGATCTCGTATTATAGTTGTTGTTGAGGGTTGCAGCTGATCAATCGCTAATTTTTGTCTCTGGGCACTGCACAATATAATATGGCACTCTTACTTAAGCTTTAATTTATGCCGTATACAAAGTAGATATTATATATGTATACTTACGGGAACATCGGTCTGCGTCGTTGATCGACAACAACCCAACATTTTCTATAGACGCTGCAAATGGGTCACGCTTGGGTCGTATAGCGATCAGGCTCGTGTCATTGATCGATTACGCGACTATCACGTCGACACCTCTGGAGTCTGGGGTATGATACTTTTATTAGGTACAATTCTTTTATTTTTTCCCATACATTTTTAATTGTGTAAATACAAATATAGTGCTAGTTTATTTGAACCAAAATAAATACAATTTTAAATTTCTGAATAAAATATGAGTAAAATTTATCGGTGGAAAAAACTCCATGATCCTATACTCCGGAAACGGATTTCTTTGTATTTAGATATTCATACTCCGGGGTATGATTTTCCTAGGATAATAGTACGATCGATTCGAATTTTCCAGGATTTAAATATACCCTCTAAATAATATATCGGAGTCCAAATATCCTAAGATAATAATACCTCCATGGGGGTACAAATACAAAATGAATATTATTCAATTTTAATATTATTACCGAGGATAGGGAAAGAGGATTGTTATGATTTTGATATATTTCAGAATATCATACTAGGGGGTAAAAATATCCAATGAAAATTATATTTATTCCTAGAATTCCTATAGCTTTCAACATATTATTCCACGAGGAGTAGACTACAAATATTGGGAGAGAATTATGTCCCCGGGTAATATAAATATCCGAAGGTAGTATGAATATCTGGGGATATGATTTGCCATTGCCCATTGCACAGACAATAGAAAAATGTTTACTGATACACATATTTAGCTGTTACGTGATAAAACAGATATTGGGATACACAATGGGTAATCCAACGATGATGACTATAATATTTCAAAACCTTTTTTTGTTTATAATAAGTTCATTAATAAGTAATAATAATAATTGCATCTCTAAAAAGTGATTAGGACGCTTCATGTGTATGGTTCGTCACTTTTTAAAACTATACTACATTTGATTTTATCTTTATTAAGTACATAATCACCATTCACCAACTACACAACAATTTTGAACTAAATTAAGGACGATTCATGAAGGCCAATTACTATATTGAACTAGACAACCTACACAGATCCAAACGTGTATGTAATAATTTTTAATTCTATATACTTAAGCAATTTTTATACGAATAATAAATTGCTCAGATAACTAAAAAATACAACTAATGTTAGGTTATCTATCCATCTCGTAAAATCACAAAAACCATAATTTCATGAAAACATCATATTAGTTGTGCTTCGATAACTAATAATATTTGTTTTATCGGATATTACTCTGTATGGCATATCAGTTGGGCTCTCGTGGCAATAACATTTCGCAAAGCCATAATTTCGCTGTCTCTTTTGAAAAAAAACTACATACTTTTCTCGTTTTAAGAATAAAGATTTCATTTAAAATACTCATCGGGAGTAAATAATTTTTATATCAACGGGTACAATAAATATAATTTCACACTACATATAAAAATAATACGGTTAAACATGGTACCTATGTGTACAGTTTAAATATCGTGCGTTTCACAATCTATTCCGAAAATCCCATTTATGAATAAAGCGATTAAAAATTGTTCATGGAAATATCCTATTAAAAATAATCATATTTTAATATAATGTAAAGTTGTTGAGAATGAATGCTCTAAGCATCCGTTTCTATGAAATGTGCATATTATAGGAATGATATAATATATAGAGAGTTGTTAATTGTAATTAATTATTTCTCTTTGATTTTTAGCTTGAGATATATTTTGTAATTAAACTACCATATTAATGGATTAATATTTATTAGTATTAAACTTGAATTAATTAATATACATTCATATTAATTAATTAAGGTATATAATTTCATAACAGATCAAGAATTAATATTTAATTTCAGATTCCAAGTGGAAACGAAAATTCAAAATGAATATTTTTTCCTCTGCTTAATAGCCACATGCATATAAAATTATAAATATAGTTAAATTCGACCTCGACGAACCTAAGTTAATTTAATTTCAGAATTTTGAAACATTTTATTTTAAGTATTTAATTTGCTTTTCTATGAAACTGATTAGCAATTTAACAATTATTTTGTCGGGAACCGAGTTTCAACATGCTTATATTATCAATTTCAAAGAAAGTATATAAAAGTACAGACAGAATACACCAACATAAGCAACTACGAAGGCGTTTTTTTCTTATTCTGTCCCAATCATATGTTACGAAATCGTTACGGAATATTATAGAATTCTTGTAATTTAAACATCTAATTAACAATTGTAAACATAAGGAAATATCTTATATGCAGGTAAGAACAAACGCAAAATAAACCGTTGTAAATAATACAATTGTTACTCGTTAAGTGGTGTTAACTAGTTAACTATAAAACGTTGTCTATCTTTCAAGCGTTTTAATTATAGTGACAGATCAGTACTAAATGAAGACTGTAAAAATACAAGAGGTATTTATGTTAATAATTAAATAAGACATTTTGTTACTCCGTGTACAGTAATGAAATACAATGTGATTATAATATTGTATTTCATTTAAATACGTGAGTAAGCGATTAACTAAGACAACTTTGGCACACAAACAATGCAAATTTAAAAACACCGAGTACCTACCGAACACATGGTAGTGACACTGAGCTTGACACGATGATTAAAATAGTGGACTGCGATGAAGTGAAATATCACCGACAATCAGTGGTGTATTGGTAAATATATTTATGGGTATACGCACTAATACAATTTGTATGTACCCTAAAAATATTTTTAATCGCTACGATCGGAATAACAAACTTCAGTTTTTAAATCGGTTTATTATCAATTATTTCATTTTGGTAAAAGAAACCTAAACTTACAATATGTATTATATATTTATATTATTATTTACTATACATAATTATATTACCTATAGGTACAGTATACGGCTATACTAAATAGTGAATAACATATTATTACAGATAAATTACCTAATAACCTATTGGCTATTACTTATATAGTTATATTATATGTTTTTTTCATTAAAATGTATAACAGATAACATTGTACCTACTACATTATTCTTATTAGAGTTTAGTAAACCATATGATACATTGATACCAAAAGCCAAATAGAATTCAAATGAGCATAATATTATTAATTTTTTATAACCCACATTTTTATTTTTCGATGTATTCATTCATAATTTATCTTTGCTTTGCGTGGAGCAAAAAAAAATTTGTTATTTTTAGGTTGATTTTCGATTCCTTTCGTTCATTGAAACTCATCTTTATAAAAATAAAAAAATAAATAATATAAGCGTTTAAACAAACTACATGTGCGTAATTATTGCAAGCTATTGCCAATGATGTTACCACAAAATAATGACTACTCAGTTTTTAAAATGTAAGTAAATTAGGACTTAGGAGTAAGTAATAAGTAATAAAGAATTTAAAAATTAAAACTAACACTAGTGGTCAAAGTACATAGTACCTACGGGTTATACATTTTACGCACTTGTAGTCTCTTAAAAGTTTAATACATAAATTTTAGAAAATATAAAACTTACTTCTACACAACCATCAACAGTGAGCAGTAGGTCCTTATCGTCAAACGATATTACGATAAGCCGTAAAGTCGTACGGCAAAATTCCAGAAGGAAATACTCATTATTGCAATGACAATAATTTATAAATAAATCTATAAATGATAAATCATTCAAATGCCCCATGCTTGATTAACAGTTAATGGCGTCAATGGTTACCAAAATTCAAACTTAAAATGCATTACACAGCGTATACAGTTATCTTTAATAGTCAACAGATAATAGTTCATTAAAATTTGAAACATCATAACAATTTTTTCCTATGCACTATTAAATAAGTTTTATTTGGTTTCCGATTTATTTTAGGAGCGTATATCCGTAAAATGATCATTTACATTGAGTATACGCCAAAAATCGAAAATCGGCTGACGGGTATATGGCATGTACCCGCGTATATACACCAATACACCCCTGCCGACAATAACAAAAATCTGTCTTAAATTTTTAAAAAATTTTTAAATTATATTAATACTTTATTGATAATTATACAGATTTTAGTCGGTACTACATTTTTTCTTTTTAATACCCTTGATGTACTTTAAGTATTACTATTATAATAAATGTGTAATACATATTTTATGTACTTATATACTTTGCTATGCGTATATTATACTTAATCAGTAGTAACGAAAGGTACAAACGTTTTAATGTAATACCCAGGCATGGTATCTTTTTAACGATGTAGAACTATTGATCAATTTTTACCAGCTTGGTATTAAAAACCAAAATAACTTTGGTCGTTATATGGCTTAAAAGATACCACATCCAGGATTTAAAATGATAGAAGTATAATATAGGCCATATATGGCATAAATATATTATACTATAATATGTATTATGTACTAATAATATTTATGATAATTCAAATATGTTAAAATGTGTTATGTTCAATTTGTACAATAATTAATAGAGTACGGCTTTTTAAACTCTAAAAACTATAAAACATAACTCTAAATAAAGCAATAATGTTCTAAAAATCTTTTGAAAATTTAACAATAAAATCGGTTTGAAAAAAAAATGTTTTTTATTAATAACTACCCATACAATAAGTTTCTCAAAATATTTTTATTATTAAAATTTTGTTTGTGTTGCGACTGCAAATTGAATAAGATTCCTATAATATTTCTAAGCGGCATTGAACGATCGAAGTTTAATTAATGTTTTCAAACAAAAATCTTTGACAACAATCAGACTTTATATTATGTTTTCATAATGCACATTTCGTTATATAGCTACACAAACTGAAAATATATTATCGTGACAAAATGTTTGTTTTAAATGATGGTAAACTATCATTTTTACTTAAAATCATTTTATATTTATGTTACCGGCATTGATGATAAAAGCACTGTTCATAACGGAATTTACTGATTTATGTAGACCTCAATTATTTCCAATTAATTGTCGATGATACCTAATTAAAGTAGGAAACGATAATAGGCTTTATACAAATATCAATATTGATTAGGTATCATGATAAATATTTTGATTTTATGATATAATACATACTAGCTGTATTACCCTACTCTGTGCAGATGATTAATTGGTTCATTTTTAAAACTGTTGTTGAATTATGTTTGTCCTTAAATTATGGTAATGTTACAATTTTCATTTTAAATAAACGTGAGATAGATAAATATCTATGGGTGGTCAACTTATTTTTTTCGTCATAGAATCTTGAGTGTATGTTAAGTATCTCTTGAAAATAACAACGATACAATTAAAAATTGTAAATTTTCTTATTTATTTTTCATTTTTCTATAACGTTTTGACTCATAATCATGATTATAAAAATTCAAAAATTGTATTGGTTTTGATACTCATTGTACTGATAATAGATATATCTGTGAACCCAAAAATTGTAGAACCATATTCACCACGAAATAATATTAAATGCTATTATAGAGTAGCATAATACCCATACGCTTCAGTATTTCTTATAATAATGCCACGAATAATGATACATATTATATTTTTTAGAAATCTCGTTCTATAGAATCACATCTGCTACTTAACTGCATCTCGGTACATTGTATCACCCACTGTAATTATAACAGTAATGTATTTTATTAGTATTTCTAGCTAATTTAATATTTTCTAATGTCATTTTATATGAGATAATGTAAATATTATGACTGTATACTGCAGTGACTGTCATGATTAGACTAAGCAAATATGTCAAGGGTTTTCACTCATATACCAACAGACACAATTTGGAACCAGCGTTGACAATAAAACTAATGTGTAGACATTTGTCTGTAGGGGATAGTTGGTAACCGGCTACGAGCTAAATGATACACCAACTACTGAACTTAAAAGTTGGAATAAAACTATTTTCAACGATCTAACTATAAGTGAATTGTTATATTCATCATGGAGTTTTCCTTTTGGTCCAATTCTGGTGATATTTCGGCAGTAGCGAATGTTTAGATAAACGGTTCCTGCAAACACCTGTTACAGATCTACCGAGAATTAAACTTCTTTTTTGCCATTATTTGAAAAACTACGAATTTTAGAAATAAAAATATACTTTTATCTCTAGAAATGGTAAGTCTTTAAATGCTTAAATAATTCTGTATTGCCAATAGAAATTAACGTGAATTTCCTAGCACTCATTAAAATACAATTAAATATCAGACAAATGACAGGTTTCACGGGTTTAATTTAGTTAGGTTAATAAAACCACTTGCTTCATATAATGCTCTGAATAAATAAAAATCAGTTGCAGAAAATGAATATCAAATTTAAATCATAGGGACTTTTAATATTGACACGTGAGAAGTTCTGTATACATTGTTTTTCAAAAAGTAACTGTAAACACAGTACTGTTTGCACCTAATTGTATTTTACTGTTCAGTTTTTAAAGATCAAGAGTTGGATGGCCAACGTCTTTCTTTGAACAAGTATTCAGACTGAATGTATTAGCCATTTATAGCATCCTGTAGACGTACAATAATACAACAGACACTGCAGAGTTATGGAAAAACCGTAATGGCAGAACAGAAGGCAAAAATGTTAAGTAAATAATAGTAGAGACTCTTGGAAGTTGTCTGGGTTGTTGTCGCAAGGTTTTACATTACATTTTACAGTGAATCAAAAAAGTCAGTTTATTGTTTTTGCTAGAGGCTTTTAAACATTTAAACATAGCAGCAGAGCTATATATTGTTTTTTTAGGTAGTAGGTAAAAATATTAAGGCCCAACTGACTGAATAGTTGGTCAGGCGAAGGTCATATTTTCCAACGACCTCCGTTTTTTTTAGGGCGGGGCAACGAAACAGTAATAACCCTGCCTTTATGGTTAAACCAGATACCTATAATATATTAGTCATCCGGACCGTTGTCGATGCAGTAAAATAACGAGCGTATAGGTACCCGCGACCCACCTCTCCGACGAGTTAATCGACATTAATTTGTACCATCGACGATGGGTCGGATTTCATTAGCCGAATGGCTTTTAAAAACAATACGCAATTGATTGGGGCATGTTTCAATTCCATTAAAACCGAAACTTACAACGCCGTGAAATATGTACGCCGCGCGTGCATAATATATTCGATTTTTTTTTTGTTTTCCATTCATCTCTTCACGTTTTGGATCCGATCCAACAGCGATCACTATTCACCGGGTCGTCGGGCGGCGCAGAGTTGCGGCGGGGTGACAAAGACCTCTTCGAATTTTATTCATTCCACAACACGCGCAAGCACTCTCACACACACACACACACACACACACACACACACACGCACGCACTTCCATAAACGTTCGCGCACACACACACACACACACACACACACACACACACGCACGCACTTCCATATTATTGCACGTAGGGTTTAGGCGACGATACGTTTCGCCGTAGACGTTATATTGTCGCGTCGCCGGACGAGCAATAAATACGTCGTCGACCCGGCCGAAGCTTATACGTACGGTTTCGTTGGTTCATTTTACATTTCGCCCGCAGAATATACGCGTTTTTTTTTTTCCCAGTTCCAATCGTCGTGGTGCCCGCCGCTCGAGCGTATATATTATTACATAGCGTTTACGGTCCGGCGCGTGCCCGCCCACTAGGTTTCCGCGTTTTAGATTTATGGCCCGGCGGCGCCACGCGATATTTATCGGAATTAAATTCTTCCCGACACGCGGACAAACGGGACGGTTCCGGTCGCCGGGGAATTAAGATGTGTATAAGTCTTTTCCCCGCGCCCCCTGCCACTCGACGAACCACTGCCACAGTCGATCGGACCCTTCGTCGCCGATAAACGCTCCGTCTTCCCTCGCCATCGAAATCCGATATATTATTACTGGAATACGAGACAACCGGGCGGGCTCCCCTATTATACGCCCGATACATCCGATCGCTAGTATATATATATATGTACGAGTACAATTATGGCCAATATTGTTACCAGTGCCACATAACCAAAACATTTTTTTTTTTTGTGCGGTTATGGTTGGCTCTATCCACCCCTCAAACCAAATATGATCGAATTAGTGTCCTTATACAAAGTTACACTGGTTCTCATCATAAACAAATTGAGACGATTGAGACATGAAAATATTTAGTAAAAAAAAAATCAAGTTTTATTGTAGAGTAAACATTCAATAGTGTCTCTACGTTCGACAAAAAAATGAACTAGACGCCAACATTTTAGTACGGAAATTTTAAATAAGAAATAGGATAACAACTGATTGATATTAACAAGTGTCCAGACACCGATTATCATTTCATTTTCGTACATTTGGTATAAGATAGTATACTATGTAATACGATGGAAAAAGGAAACATAAGAATTACAATTTAATTTACATGTGTTTAAAATAACTTTTAAAAAAATATTGTCCCTTCATATTTGAGATGTGTTAATCTATAATATTATCCTAGATTCCATAATTTAAATATTTATTGAGCCTAATTATATTTTATTAATTATTATTAAATTTTATATTGTTATTAATACTATATTTGCTCATTATACACGATGCATGGTGTCACGGAGACAGTGTATTAACTGGTAACATATTGTTATTTTATTCATAACTTTAAGATATACGATTATGTAGTTGTTGAAAACTATGAATGATGATAATTTTGATATCTGATTTTAAAAAAAATGGATTAAAAATATTTTGAAAAAACACCTTAAATTTAATGTAGAACCAAATAATTAGCTTTTTAAATCCCTGCTTGAGTACGGTTTTATGAACAACATAATCATATATAAGTAATTTTTTACAATGTTGAAAATCGATGTTCAGTCAGACAGACAACAGACAATATTAGATCCAGTCCTTATAGGCGAAGTACCATTTTTTAACATCGATTATTCATATTTTTTAGAATCAAATAATACAGCGTGTAATTACTTTAAAAATTAAATTATTGATGAACGTCAATAAAAAAATTATCAATTCAAGTAAAAATTGTTTGCTTTTAAATAAAAAAAAAGTAATAAATAATTATTTATTTATTTCATAATATACCAGTATTGAGCTATACTATAATTGCTAATATAATGGCATCATAATATAGCTGATGATAGCTTATGGTTGTGTCAAAAAACTACATGAAAGGAGTCGATAACAAAAAACACATATTAAATTCCTATCTCTATTATTTTAGAATATGTGTAGAAAAGATAACTTAAAAATGTATCTTTCAATTGTTATGATAAAAAAAGTTCGTCTTCATTTTTAATATTAAAACAATTATCCTAGCTCGATAGTTGTTATACTTAAAAGGTAGCTTGAAAGTAATAGTAAGGTCTATCATATTTTATCGGAAACACGGGGTTAGCGGGGGTCACACCTCACAAACGGTATGGCGAAAAAGAGATTTAGTGGCAGACCGTTAAGCTGTTAAACATGTTTATTGTCCTATTATTTAAATAAATGGTTCAAATATCGTGCAACAAATCGTATACGGCACGTGTTGATAGTAACGCTTGTGTACAGATTATTATTATTATGTATGGTCATATATATAATGTATAGTATCGTCGGGGCAGTACAATCACCACATCCGATGTCAGAAAATTATATCGTATTTATAATAATATAGTACATCATATCTCACTAATGTTTAGAAAGTCCTCCAGATATTATATTGTATCATAAAGTGGTGTATTATACACTCGATGGTGTCATATCAAAGTATTTTATTGATTATTGGTATGTTAAATATGTGTTGTTCGTTGAAACTTATTAAAACAACAAAAGATAAACTATCATTTTTTTATTTTGTGGAAACGATTCAAAAGTCAAGTTGGTAGGGAAGTGTAGTCCATTAGCAGCATTTGTTAATATATATTATACATCCGTATGTCTAAATACAGTTACTGTTTAATAAACTCCACTCTACTCTTCCTAAATAATACTAGTTGCGTTACTGATACCATATTATATTATACTTTATAGTACTATAATAATAGGTGAAAAATATAGTTAGATTTTTTTTTTGGGTGGGAAGAGGCTATAATAATATTGTGTAACATAAAAAAAATGTAGGGAATGACTGGCCCCAAGTTTTGTTCTTCCAAACTCATCGTTTTTCAACGACAGTGACAATTAATTTGATTTTATAATATTTTACCATTAGTTATCTTAAAGATCTCCAAGCTACTATAGCTGATCGTCACACGATTAAAGATTTTATCAAGCATGTTTCCACATAGGTCAGCCTATTTGTTTTTATAAGATATTTATCAAATAATAATAATACTATACTAGGTATCA
This sequence comes from Myzus persicae, assembly GCF_001856785.1. Classification (NCBI taxonomy): domain Eukaryota; kingdom Metazoa; phylum Arthropoda; class Insecta; order Hemiptera; family Aphididae; genus Myzus; species Myzus persicae. The sequence continues at coordinate 165,994 of NW_019103942.1, forward strand.
AAACATAGTCGTCCTATATATATATATATATATATATACTTACGATGTGATTAACTGATTTTTAATTTATATTTCCATCAAAGTAACTTCCTCTAATATTGTATCGTTATTGAATAATTATATAGGTAAATGCATATATTTGACGGGTGCATTGTGTAGCCATTATAAAACATGCCGTACTTTATAGTTATATTTTATTCAATTAGTGTATAAGATTGAGTTAATGTTCACAGCTCACGAATTAGTAAAAGTTGTTTTTTTTTATTATTATACGTTATAACTATTATTGTAATGAATATATAATTCGTTTTCTGTACGAAACGCCAAAGCTAACTATCATTTTTACCGTGATTCGTATCAATTTCTTAATTTGTTCTTCTTACAAGCAGACACTATTTATACATCGTTAACACCCATCCCGAATTTAATTTTTGTCGTTACTATTTAGATAAGTTCCTTTGAAATTATTACTAAAGAACCTATTTTTTAAGTATTACTCTACGTACTAATTTATATATTATATAGTTTTAAATTGTCGTTAACATTCGAAATTTAATTATATTTCCAATTGTTAATTTGTTTCCATTTGTTTGTTTAACTGGTATTTACAAAAACTGTGAATTTGGTTATTGTTTATTAACAATTACTAATCGATACTTGGAATTAGAAAGCTTATAATATTAATATGTAAATTCGTACAAATAATTATTTAAGACGGCGCTTTGTATAGGCAATTGTGGTACATAACGTTGAAGGTGGTTAAAATGTGTATACTGCAGTGTAATATTGTTATAATTATTATTATATCATGATGAATTGCTATCTACAAAAAATAAAATGTATTTTATTTATTTAAATATGTACGTACATAGCGTATAACAACATGTTATATTAGTTTTATTTTATGTTATTAGAAAATGAATTCCTTTTGTTGAAGATTTAAATTTGTACATGTTGTTTAATGCATCTGAACTTATCGAATTGTCCTGTTAAAATATTATAATTTTGTTGATCAATTATATAATAATTTTTTTTTTAAAACTACCTAGGGGAAATCCGATATGCTTTTCCATGTGCTATTGGGCTTGAGATTGTACAGTAAGGGTTATTTTTATATATTTTTTAGTATATTTTTGATTTGGCAGGGTTTTAACATGTGGTATTGTGTATGTGTGTCATGTTTCGTCGCTAAAAACCGGTGGTAAACCATCCGGGAGCAGCGTAGCTTCAGAAATCTTACTTAATTACGGTCAACCACTGCGCCACACCATGGCACTCTATAATAATATAATATGTGTTTGATATTGTTCTGACAGGATTGTTTACTTTGTTATGGTGACTTTGTATTATGTTATATCTGAAGAACAAAAATTGGATGTTTAAATATAAAACCTTATTATATTTAAATATAATATATTTGTATTATTAATATTATTATTACCTTTCCGGTTAATGACCTTCTATGGAGATTATTATTTTTATGGATAACAATAAAATACAGTAAAGTATCATTGTTTTCGTTTTTTTTCTTGTATTGATTACATTACTTGTTGGTAGAAACAAATAACAATAACTATTTAAAAAAAACATTCATTACATTTTGAGCTTCATTAGAAAAAATTCATAAAACGAACGATAAATATGTGTGAAAAATGTACCTGGCGAGATGAACACTATAACGTTATCGATAAGAATATTTTTTTAGATTTATTTGATTGTTCTGCGTTTCTTCATTGTATATGTATACTGACGTTAATCATTTATACACTCAATATTAATAATAAATTCGCCTGCAGAAAATTCTATAGTTTTGCCAACCCTAAATTTAACTAAAACTCGATTAGCTTGAAACTCACTATAAATTTAAAGACTTGAAAATTAATTTGAATTATGCGAAATATGTCTGATTAGTAAATTGTAAATATATACAATATACATAATATATTATATACTTTAATGAAAATAAAATTGTTTTTGTTATAACGCTGTTTGGCGATTAATGGCTAAGTCGTTGGATAAGTTCTTATTCCATCGACAATATTTATGTACATCGCGTTATTTGAATTATATATAATATTAAAATAAAATCTAGGAAATAATATAAAAATATCGGTCATAAATTATATTCCAATATTCAAAAACTATAATATTACAAAATAAAATATATTGAATATATAACGTGGCCGAGTTTTTAACTTTATCGCTTAAGTAACAACTGAAACGAAAGCTGAGTGCTGTCGTTTAGAATTATACGGAATTCAGCGTGCATTAAATCCATGGCAATTGATGAAGACAGTATTTTTCTGTGTATTATACTATTGCAGTAATACGTTTGAGTGTAATTTAAAATTAATGGCAATTTGCATACAACTCGTTAAGTGTTTTCAACTGTATTGTTTTGAACGCGGTTACGAAACGTTTATGTTTTGATCGTTTTTCTGTGGACACCTGTATGGTTCAACCATTAAATGCGCTAATTATGTATTGTACCTGTTGAAAAAGAAAATAATAATAATGGAAACGGTTGTCGTCCGGTCAGCGCAGTGTGCAAGTCAGACGGTTAGGTAATTATATTATATATATATAAATGACGGTACGCAGGTTGACATGCATCGGTGGAATTTAAAAAAACTGTTGACATGATAAGGCTTCCTTGTATGTGTGTGTGTGTGTGTATTGCTTTCTATTGTTCGTCATCGTTGTGAGCAAAATTCTCTCGGACACGAATCCCCTTGTGGTCGAATCCCCTTGTGGTGTGTTATATACGTACGTACAATATATTAGTGCTATTATATTATTAAGTGGATTTGTGAAGTACAGACAATATGCTGCATTCAAATTTCATGCAAAAATGTGTCTGAATTGCACGCAATCTCTTCTTAGTAGCGTCTGTTCGAATTGTTTGCGATATGGCACATGATGGAATGTCGGACTTTATTGTAATATAATTTCTTTAAAATGGATATTATAATAGATTATGTTACATTACATTATTATAAAAATTCAATTTGTTTATGTAATTTCTTATCGCCGTACCTATATTATAGCCAATATTATAGTCATGTTCCAAATTAAACATTTGAGTTGCTATTGTCAGTGGTAAAGTCTTTGAGCATGGAAAAAAAATGTTTCTTCTATTTTATTCTAATATAGTCATTTTTTTTTTTTTTATTAAATGTAGGTAGTCATTGTTTTAGAATATCATAATAATCTATCTATACCTACACCATTTACTACCATAATACAATGTAGTAAAAATAGTACAACTAGCAGTGTTATAATATATCTTACCACAAAAAATATTTCTGTGGTTATAACTAATAGATCACACAGACGTCTTATTAGTTATATTATGTTGACATAATAATATAAAAGCTGGTAATTTAGAAATTATATTAACCAATATATTATAAACCAATAAATTTGACTTAATAACTTTTATTTATTTATTTTTCTTTAATCAAAACGAATAAAATATATATTTTCACGAAAATTCAATAATAAATATTTTATGCACATTAACAGAATACCGTATCTGTTATGATTAATTTAGATAATCGTTGTATAAGAAATTTTCAGAATTTTAAATATTAAGCAGATGCCGGAATTCCAAAGTTTAACAGTTGCGCTCAAAAAACTAGAACGAGCTCGAAGAATTTCATTATTTATTTTTGTGCAATGAAATGCACGAGAATTCATTGTAAAGTGCAATTTTTTTTCTGCTCGTGTCTGTGAAGTCGTCGCATATGCAAACATAGTTTTTTTTTTCATACACTTTTTCGAAAAACCAGCTAGGTCTTACTACCTCAGTGTTCGGATATAGCTGTTACCAGTTGTAAATCTCCAAAAGAATTGCAATTATTTCATCACGCACAATCTCATACCTCAATTATATGGCAGTGTGTTGCATTGCAATACTCTATCGTTTGTTCGACATCGCTTTCGAACTGCCTCTCTTCTACATCAAATGCATAACATTTAACGTATAAACATAAAAAACCATACTTTTATCACATCGGTATTTAAACTCTGTATATATTTTTCATGTATATTATATGGTAGGTACTCGACTTGGAATGACTCGTGGATCGGGAATACTCTGTTTTGAGTATCGTAATTTCTTCTATATCAGGTTTGATGGAAACACATAACACCTGTTATTGTTTGGCTCATAACAAGCCAACAACGTGTATACCATAATTTATATCGACCACAAAATCGGTGAATCATTATTCATAATAATGATCTTCATAATACCTATGAACATAATTGTACAAGAAAAATATTTTCTCATTTTTCACTTTTTATAACTACATACTTTTGACAAAGACAGTTGTTACGGTTAACGGGATTTGGTCACGGATAAAGACTGGAGATATTATTGTTTGGGCTTGAATTTTTTTTTGTCAGTTCCATTTATTTTGGTTTTACATAATAAATACCATGTTTATGGTTGTCAAAAATGAACAGTAATACATAATTTATTATTTCATTGAAAGAATATTAAACAATAATATCTACCTATCCCAGAATTGTTAAATATACGTAAATGTATTTAAGCTTATGTAGCAAATAAGAGTGATTACTGGTTGGTAATTTAAAACTAAATAATATTAATATTTTTTTAAATTTCGCCAATATTTCTAGTTTCAAAATTTTGTAAAATTGATTAAAAATATCGATTCCCAGTTATATGACCTTAAAATTCAAATAAAAAATATTCAGTACTTACATGGGTTGTACATATACATAACAAAATTATAAAAAATTAAAACAATGATGCAAAATTGAATAAAGCCGAATCAGCAAAATTGCTACCACTACATAAGGCGACGTCTGCGACGGGAGCGGGGCTGTTCAGTTTTTGGATCACTCATTGTCGAGGCTAACAAGCAGTTTTTTTTGACGTTTCTTTTTATTATTTGTTTTTGATATTCTTTAATATATTATATTTAATTCCTTTAACCAAGTGTTACTGTTTTATTTACGACTATTTTAGAATATTTTATCTTGAGTGTAAAGAGGCGTTGGCGGTGGAAAA